>NW_027488448.1:42500-53285 GCF_051014445.1 Colletes latitarsis | reverse complement strand
CCCAGTCCTAACCCAGACCTAACCCAGTCCTACCAGACCTAACCCAGTCCTAACCCAGAAATACCCCAGACCTGACCCAGACCTAACCCAGACCTAACCCAGCCCTAACCCAGACCTAACCCAGACCTAACCCAGACCTAACCCAGAAATAACCCAGACCTAACCCAGACCTAACCCAGACCTAACCCAGACCTAACCCAGTCCTAACCCAGACCTAACCCAGTCCTAACCCAGACCTAACCCAGACCTAACCCAGACCTAACCCAGACCTAACCCAGAAATAACCCAGACCTAACCCAGACCTAACCCAGTCCTAACCCAGAAATACCCAGACCTGACCCAGACCTAACCCAGACCTAACCCAGCCCTAACCCAGACCTAACCCAGACCTAACCCAGACCTAACCCAGAAATAACCCAGACCTAACCCAGACCTAACCCAGTCCTAACCCAGTACTAACCCAGTCCTAACCCAGACCTAACCCAGTCCTAACCCAGACCTAACCCAGACCTAACCCAGTCCTAACCTAGACCTAACCCAGTCCTAAACCAGACCTAACCCAATCCTAACCCAGTCGTAACCCAGACCTAACCCAGTCGTAACCCAGACCTAACCCAGTCGTAACCCAGACCTAACCCAGTCGTAACCCAGACCTAACCCAGTCGTAACCCAGTCCTAACCCAGTCCTAACCCAGACCTAACCCAGACCTAACCCAGACCTAACCCAGTCCTAACCCAGTCCTAACCCAGACCTAACCCCAGTCCTAACCCAGACCTAACCCAGACCTAACCCAGTCCTAACCCAGACCTAACCCAGTCCTAACCCAGTCCTAACCCAGTCCTAACCCAGTCTTAAACCAGTCCTAACTCAGACCTAACCGAGACGTAACCCAGACCTTATCCAATTCAGTCCTAACACAGTCCATATTCATTTTTTTTTTTTTTTTTTTTTTTTTTTTTTATTTCTGTTTTAGATACCGAAGGAGATCCTTGGATAGGCACCCATGCCTCAGAAGAATATATGGGTAGTTTGGGAATCTGACTCACCATACCCCACAAGTGTCTCATCCGTCTTTACTCATTCAGACACCACTCATGCCAACAAGCATCCCGGGACGCAGGCGAAACTGCTCTCCGCATTACTTCACCTAACCAATTCTAAACTAGCCCTAACGCAGTTCCAATACAGTCATTACAAAATGGGCTAGGTCTGGGCCAGTGTTGCGGGGGTTTGGGGCGCGCAGACCCCAGTCAGCAAAACGAATTCAATATGATGCTGTTCAATTTAATATGATACCGCTATTACAAAGGGGGTTAGGTCTGGGCTAGTGTAGCGGGGGTCTGGGGGGCGCAGACCCCTGTCAGCAAAACGAATTCAATATGATGCTGCTCAATTTAATTTGATACCGCTATTACAAAATGGGTTAGGTCTGGGCTGGTGTAGCGGGGGTTTGGGGGGCGCAGACCCCAGTCAGCAAAACGAATTCAATATGATGCTGTTCAATTTAATTTGATACCGCTATTACAAAATGGGTTAGGTCTGGGCTAGTGTAGCGGGGGTTTGGGGGGCGCAGACCCCAGTCAGCAAAACGAATTCAATATGATGCTGTTCAATTTAATTTGATACCGCTATTACAAAATGGGTTAGGTCTGGGCTAGTGTAGCGGGGGTTTGGGGGGCGCAGCCCCCATTCAGCAAAACGAATTATGTACGATGCTGTTCAATTTAATATGATACCACTATTACAAAGTGGGTTAGGTCTGGGCTAGTGTAGCGGGGGTCTGGGGGGCGCAGACCCCTGTCAGCAAAACGAATTCAATATGATGCTGTTCAATTTAATTTGATACAGCTATTACAAAATGGGTTAGGTCTGGGCTAGTGTAGCGGGGGTTTGGGGGGCGCAGCCCCCATTCAGCAAAACGAATTATGTACGATGCTGTTCAATTTAATATGATACCACTATTACAAAGTGGGTTAGGTCTGGGCTAGTGTAGCGGGGGTCTGGGGGGCGCAGACCCCAGTCAGCAAAACGAATTCAATATGATGCTGTTCAATTTAATTTGATACCGCTATTACAAAATGGGTTAGGTCTGGGCTAGTGTAGCGGGGGTTTGGGGGGCGCAGCCCCCCATTCAGCAAAACGAATTTAGTACGATGCTGTTCAATTTAATATGATACCGCTATTACAAAGTGGGTTAGGTCCGGGCTAGTGTTGCGGGGGTCTGGGGCGCGCAGACCCAGTCAGCAAAACGAATTCAATATGATGCTGTTCAATTTAATATGATACCGCTATTACAAAGGGGGTTAGGTCTGGGCTAGTGTAGCGGGGGTCTGGGGGGCGCAGACCCCTGTCAGCAAAACGAATTTAGTACGATGCTGTTCAATTTAATTTGATACCGCTATTACAAAATGGGTTAGGTCTGGGCTAGTGTAGCGGGGGTTTGGGGGGCGCAGCCCCCCATTCAGCAAAACGAATTAAGTACGATGCTGTTCAATTTAATATGATACCACTATTACAAAGTGGGTTAGGTCTGGGCTATTGTAGCGGGGGTCGGGGGGGCGCAGACCCCAGTCAGCAAAACGAATTCAATATGATGCTGTTCAATTTAGTTTGATACCGCTATTACAAAATGGGTTAGGTCTGGGCTAGTGTAGCGGGGGTTTGGGGGGCGCAGCCCCCCATTCAGCAAAACGAATTTAGTACGATGCTGTTCAATTTAATGTGATACCGCTATTACAAAGTGGGTTAGGTCCGGGCTAGTGTTGCGGGGGTCTGGGGCGCGCAGACCCCAGTCAGCAAAACGAATTCAATATGATGCTGTTCAATTTAATATGATACCGCTATTACAAAGGGGGTTAGGTCTGGGCTAGTGTAGCGGGGGTCTGGGGGGCGCAGACCCCTGTCAGCAAAACGAATTTAGTACGATGCTGTTCAATTTAATTTGATACCGCTATTACAAAATGGGTTAGGTCTGGGCTAGTGTAGCGGGGGTTTGGGGGGCGCAGCCCCCCATTCAGCAAAACGAATTAAGTACGATGCTGTTCAATTTAATATGATACCACTATTACAAAGTGGGTTAGGTCTGGGCTATTGTAGCGGGGGTCTGGGGGGCGCAGACCCCAGTCAGCAAAACGAATTCAATATGATGCTGTTCAATTTAATTTGATACCGCTATTACAAAATGGGTTAGGTCTGGGCTAGTGTAGCGGGGGTTTGGGGGGCGCAGCCCCCCATTCAGCAAAACGAATTTAGTACGATGCTGTTCAATTTAATATGATACCGCTATTACAAAGTGGGTTAGGTCCGGGCTAGTGTTGCGGGGGTCTGGGGGGCGCAGCCCCCCAGTCAGCAAAACGAATTTAGTACGATGCTGTTCAATTTAATTTGATACCGCTATTACAAAATGGGTTAGGTCTGGGCTAGTGTAGCGGGGGTTTGGGGGGCGCAGCCCCCCATTCAGCAAAACGAATTAAGTACGATGCTGTTCAATTTAATATGATACCACTATTACAAAGTGGGTTTGGTCTGGGCTAGTGTAGCGGGGGTCTGGGGGGCGCAGACCCCAGTCAGCAAAACGAATTCAATATGATGCTGTTCAACCCCTCGGGAATTTTTAATTTCTGTTTTATTCACCGTAATGCTCATGGAACGTACTTTCATATTCTTGTTTTTTGCTTCACGAAAATTTTTGTACACTAATTACTTTTTAATAGGAAAACGTGCAACGGCAAACTCCTTCCTAGGGTCACTGGGAAGATGACATTGACAAAATATGTTAAGATCAGCCGCCCCTATGCGTAAAGTATGTCGTTTTCCATTTTTTCGATCCGGAGCGACACCAACATTGTGTTGCAATTTTAAACTGCGCGGTTAAACGGCGGGCCAAACAGTCGGTGGTTTATGCAACAGCAACCATCAAACTAGTAGGAGAATACACGCCCGTGATAGTATAGGAGATTCCCACTGTCCCTATCTTTTTTTTTATCTCGGACATATATATACCGGCTTATCGTCAATAACTCGAAAACCAGCACGTTAAGGCCAATTTTCGTCTATACGATTCTTATGCAGTTTTAGATTCTCTACACGGTCCACTGATCGTTTTATTTTTTTGTCGAATTTTGAGAATTTTTTTTTTTTTTTCTCGAAAACGAGCTCGACGACCTGCACTTTTGACGACGCCATCGTGTTCCCCGGATTTTTTCCTGCAAGATAGCGTGTCTATTTTTGTCCTACGACGATTTTTGACGCCGGAGCGGTGTTTCGGAGCAGAGCGGACTTAGAAACTTTCGCGCGTCGACCGCCGGACCGATCGCTCCAGGCTGTTTTTCGTCAATAACTCGAAAACGAGCACGGTAACGCTCGTTTTCGCCCGTACGATACTTGTACCGTTTACCGATGGCTACCTGGTAGATGGTTTTTTTTTTTTTTATCTCGAATTTTGAGAGCTTTTTTAATTTTTTCCACAAAAACGAGCACGTGAACGCCAATTTTCGTCTATACGATTCTTATGCAGTTTTATATTCTCTACACGGTCCACTGATCGTTTTATTTTTTTGTCGAATTTTGAGAATTTTTTTTTTTTTTCTCGAAAACGAGCTCGACGACCTGCACTTTTGACGACGCCATCGTGTTCCCCGGATTTTTTCCTGCAAGATAGCGTGTCTATTTTTTGTCCTACGACGATTTTTGACGCCGGAGCGGTGTTTCGGAGCAGAGCGGACTTAGAAACTTTCGCGCGTCGACCGCCGGACCGATCGCTCCAGGCTGTTTTTCGTCAATAACTCGAAAACGAGCACGGTAACGCTCGTTTTCGCCCGTACGATACTTGTACCGTTTACCGTTGGCTACCTGGTAGATGGTTTTTTTTTTTTTTATCTCGAATTTTGAGAGCTTTTTTAACTTTTTTCTCAAAAACGAGCACGTGAACGCCAATTTTGGTCTATACGATTCTTATGCAGTTTTAGATTCTCTACACGGTCCACTGATCGTTTTATTTTTTTGTCGAATTTTGAGAATTTTTTTTTTTTTTTCTCGAAAACGAGCTCGACGACCTGCACTTTTGACGACGCCATCGTGTTCCCCGGATTTTTTCCTGCAAGATAGGGTGGCGATTTTTTGTCCTACGACGATTTTTGACGCCGGAGCGATGATTCGGAGCAGAGCGGACTTAGAAACTTTCGCGCGTCGACCGCCGGACCGATCGCTCCAGGCTGTTTTTCGTCAATAACTCGAAAACGAGCACGGTAACGCTCGTTTTCGCCCGTACGATACTTGTACCGTTTACCGTTGGCTACCTGGTAGACGGTTTTTTTTTTTTTATCTCGAAGTTTGAGAGCTTTTTAATTTTTTCCACAAAAACGAGCACGTGAACGCCAATTTTCGTCTATACGATTCTTATGCAGTTTTATATTCTCTACACGGTCCACTGATCGTTTTATTTTTTTGTCGAATTTTGAGAATTTTTTTTTTTTTTTCTCGAAAACGAGCTCGACGACCTGCACTTTTGACGACGCCATCGTGTTCCCCGGATTTTTTCCTGCAAGATAGGGTGGCGATTTTTTGTCCTACGACGATTTTGACGCCGGAGCGATGATTCGGAGCAGAGCGGACTTAGAAACTTTCGCGCGTCGACCGCCGGACCGATCGCTCCAGGCTGTTTTTCGTCAATAACTCGAAAACGAGCACGGTAACGCTCGTTTTCGCCCGTACGATACTTGTACCGTTTACCGTTGGCTACCTGGTAGACGGTTTTTTTTTTTTTTATCTCGAAGTTTGAGAGCTTTTTTAATTTTTTCCACAAAAACGAGCACGTGAACGCCAATTTTCGTCTATACGATTCTTATGCAGTTTTATATTCTCTACACGGTCCACTGATCGTTTTATTTTTTTGTCGAATTTTGAGAATTTTTTTTTTTTTTCTCGAAAACGAGCTCGACGACCTGCACTTTTGACGACGCCATCGTGTTCCCCGGATTTTTTCCTGCAAGATAGCGTGTCTATTTTTTGTCCTACGACGATTTTTGACGCCGGAGCGGTGTTTCGGAGCAGAGCGGACTTAGAAACTTTCGCGCGTCGACCGCCGGACCGATCGCTCCAGGCTGTTTTTCGTCAATAACTCGAAAACGAGCACGGTAACGCTCGTTTTCGCCCGTACGATACTTGTACCGTTTACCGTTGGCTACCTGGTAGATGGTTTTTTTTTTTTTATCTCGAATTTTGAGAGCTTTTTTAACTTTTTTCTCAAAAACGAGCACGTGAACGCCAATTTTGGTCTATACGATTCTTATGCAGTTTTAGATTCTCTACACGGTCCACTGATCGTTTTATTTTTTGTCGAGTTTTGAGAATTTTTTTTTTTTTTCTCGAAAACTAGCTCGACGACCTGCACTTTTGACGACGCCATCGTGTTCCCCGGATTTTTTCCTGCAAGATAGGGTGGCGATTTTTTGTCCTACGACGATTTTTGACGCCGGAGCGGTGTTTCGGAGCAGAGCGGACTTAGAAACTTTCGCGCGTCGACCGCCGGACCGATCGCTCCAGGCTGTTTTTCGTCAATAACTCGAAAACGAGCACGGTAACGCTCGTTTTCGCCCGTACGATACTTGTACCGTTTACCGTTGGCTACCTGGTAGACGGTTTTTTTTTTTTTTATCTCGAAGTTTGAGAGCTTTTTTAATTTTTTCCACAAAAACGAGCACGTGAACGCCAATTTTCGTCTATACGATTCTTATGCAGTTTTATATTCTCTACACGGTCCACTGATCGTTTTATTTTTTTGTCGAATTTTGAGAATTTTGTTTTTTTTTTCTCGAAAACGAGCTCGACGACCTGCACTTTTGACGACGCCATCGTGTTCCCCGGATTTTTTCCTGCAAGATAGCGTGTCTATTTTTTGTCCTACGACGATTTTTGACGCCGGAGCGGTGTTTCGGAGCAGAGCGGACTTAGAAACTTTCGCGCGTCGACCGCCGGACCGATCGCTCCAGGCTGTTTTTCGTCAATAACTCGAAAACGAGCACGGTAACGCTCGTTTTCGCCCGTACGATACTTGTACCGTTTACCGTTGGCTACCTGGTAGATGGTTTTTTTTTTTTTATCTCGAATTTTGAGAGCTTTTTTAATTTTTTCCACAAAAACGAGCACGTGAACGCCAATTTTCGTCTATACGATTCTTATGCAGTTTTATATTTCCTACACTGCCACGGTCCACTGATCGTTTTATTTTTTTGTCGAATTTTGAGAATTTTTTTTTTTTTTTCTCGAAAACGAGCTCGACGACCTGCACTTTTGACGACGCCATCGTGTTCCCCGGATTTTTTCCTGCAAGATAGCGTGTCTATTTTTTGTCCTACGACGATTTTTGACGCCGGAGCGGTGTTTCGGAGCAGAGCGGACTTAGAAACTTTCGCGCGTCGACCGCCGGACCGATCGCTCCAGGCTGTTTTTCGTCAATAACTCGAAAACGAGCACGGTAACGCTCGTTTTCGCCCGTACGATACTTGTACCGTTTACCGTTGGCTACCTGGTAGATGGTTTTTTTTTTTTTTATCTCGAATTTTGAGAGCTTTTTTAATTTTTTCCACAAAAACGAGCACGTGAACGCCAATTTTCGTCTATACGATTCTTATGCAGTTTTATATTCTCTACACGGTCCACTGATCGTTTTATTTTTTTGTCGAATTTTGAGAATTTTTTTTTTTTTTTCTCGAAAACGAGCTCGACGACCTGCACTTTTGACGACGCCATCGTGTTCCCCGGATTTTTTCCTGCAAGATAGGGTGGCGATTTTTTGTCCTACGACGATTTTTGACGCCGGAGCGATGATTCGGAGCAGAGCGGACTTAGAAACTTTCGCGCGTCGACCGCCGGACCGATCGCTCCAGGCTGTTTTTCGTCAATAACTCGAAAACGAGCACGGTAACGCTCGTTTTCGCCCGTACGATACTTGTACCGTTTACCGTTGGCTACCTGGTAGATGGTTTTTTTTTTTTTTATCTCGAAGTTTGAGAGCTTTTTTAACTTTTTTCCACAAAAACGAGCACGTGAACGCCAATTTTCGTCTATACGATTCTTATGCAGTTTTATATTCTCTACACGGTCCACTGATCGTTTTATTTTTTTGTCGAATTTTGAGAATTTTTTTTTTTTTTTCTCGAAAACGAGCTCGACGACCTGCACTTTTGACGACGCCATCGTGTTCCCCGGATTTTTTCCTGCAAGATAGGGTGGCGATTTTTTGTCCTACGACGATTTTTGACGCCGGAGCGATGATTCGGAGCAGAGCGGACTTAGAAACTTTCGCGCGTCGACCGCCGGACCGATCGCTCCAGGCTGTTTTTCGTCAATAACTCGAAAACGAGCACGGTAACGCTCGTTTTCGCCCGTACGATACTTGTACCGTTTACCGTTGGCTACCTGGTAGACGGTTTTTTTTTTTTTTATCTCGAAGTTTGAGAGCTTTTTTAATTTTTTCCACAAAAACGAGCACGTGAACGCCAATTTTCGTCTATACGATTCTTATGCAGTTTATATTCTCTACACGGTCCACTGATCGTTTTATTTTTTGTCGAATTTTGAGAATTTTTTTTTTTTTTTCTCGAAAACGAGCTCGACGACCTGCACTTTTGACGACGCCATCGTGTTCCCCGGATTTTTTCCTGCAAGATAGCGTGTCTATTTTTTGTCCTACGACGATTTTTGACGCCGGAGCGGTGTTTCGGAGCAGAGCGGACTTAGAAACTTTCGCGCGTCGACCGCCGGACCGATCGCTCCAGGCTGTTTTTCGTCAATAACTCGAAAACGAGCACGGTAACGCTCGTTTTCGCCCGTACGATACTTGTACCGTTTACCGTTGGCTACCTGGTAGATGGTTTTTTTTTTTTTTATCTCGAATTTTGAGAGCTTTTTTAATTTTTTCCACAAAAACGAGCACGTGAACGCCAATTTTCGTCTATACGATTCTTATGCAGTTTTATATTCTCTACACGGTCCACTGATCGTTTTATTTTTTTGTCGAATTTTGAGAATTTTTTTTTTTTTTTCTCGAAAACGAGCTCGACGACCTGCACTTTTGACGACGCCATCGTGTTCCCCGGATTTTTTCCTGCAAGATAGCGTGTCTATTTTTTGTCCTACGACGATTTTTGACGCCGGAGCGGTGTTTCGGAGCAGAGCGGACTTAGAAACTTTCGCGCGTCGACCGCCGGACCGATCGCTCCAGGCTGTTTTTCGTCAATAACTCGAAAACGAGCACGGTAACGCTCGTTTTCGCCCGTACGATACTTGTACCGTTTACCGTTGGCTACCTGGTAGATGGTTTTTTTTTTTTTATCTCGAATTTTGAGAGCTTTTTTAACTTTTTTCTCAAAAACGAGCACGTGAACGCCAATTTTGGTCTATACGATTCTTATGCAGTTTTATATTCTCTACACGGTCCACTGATCGTTTTATTTTTTTGTCGAATTTTGAGAATTTTTTTTTTTTTTCTCGAAAACGAGCTCGACGACCTGCACTTTTGACGACGCCATCGTGTTCCCCGGATTTTTTCCTGCAAGATAGGGTGGCGATTTTTTGTCCTACGACGATTTTTGACGCCGGAGCGATGATTCGGAGCAGAGCGGACTTAGAAACTTTCGCGCGTCGACCGCCGGACCGATCGCTCCAGGCTGTTTTTCGTCAATAACTCGAAAACGAGCACGGTAACGCTCGTTTTCGCCCGTACGATACTTGTACCGTTTACCGTTGGCTACCTGGTAGATGGTTTTTTTTTTTTTTATCTCGAAGTTTGAGAGCTTTTTTAATTTTTTCCACAAAAACGAGCACGTGAACGCCAATTTTCGTCTATACGATTCTTATGCAGTTTTATATTCTCTACACGGTCCACTGTTCGTTTTATTTTTTTGTCGAATTTTGAGAATTTTTTTTTTTTTTTCTCGAAAACGAGCTCGACGACCTGCACTTTTGACGACGCCATCGTGTTCCCCGGATTTTTTCCTGCAAGATAGGGTGGCGATTTTTTGTCCTACGACGATTTTTGACGCCGGAGCGATGATTCGGAGCAGAGCGGACTTAGAAACTTTCGCGCGTCGACCGCCGGACCGATCGCTCCAGGCTGTTTTTCGTCAATAACTCGAAAACGAGCACGGTAACGCTCGTTTTCGCCCGTACGATACTTGTACCGTTTACCGTTGGCTACCTGGTAGACGGTTTTTTTTTTTTTTATCTCGAATTTTGAGAGCTTTTTTAACTTTTTTCTCAAAAACGAGCACGTGAACGCCAATTTTCGTCTATACGATTCTTATGCAGTTTTAGATTCTCTACACGGTCCACTGATCGTTTTATTTTTTTGTCGAATTTTGAGAATTTTTTTTTTTTTTTCTCGAAAACGAGCTCGACGACCTGCACTTTTGACGACGCCATCGTGTTCCCCGGATTTTTTCCTGCAAGATAGCGTGTCTATTTTTTGTCCTACGACGATTTTGACGCCGGAGCGGTGTTTCGGAGCAGAGCGGACTTAGAAACTTTCGCGCGTCGACCGCCGGACCGATCGCTCCAGGCTGTTTTTCGTCAATAACTCGAAAACGAGCACGGTAACGCTCGTTTTCGCCCGTACGATACTTGTACCGTTTACCGTTGGCTACCTGGTAGATGGTTTTTTTTTTTTTTATCTCGAATTTTGAGAGCTTTTTTAATTTTTTCCACAAAAACGAGCACGTGAACGCCAATTTTCGTCTATACGATTCTTATGCAGTTTTATATTCTCTACACGGTCCACTGATCGT
>NW_027488448.1:35000-37500 GCF_051014445.1 Colletes latitarsis | reverse complement strand
GCTGTAGTTTATCGCATCGATTTCATCGAGCAACCGATGGACGCTGCCGCGTTCGTTCGTAAATGAATGTTATACATACTCACGGATAGCCTGAGGCGAATAATCGCAAACGACGACGCGTCGATTGTGCGGCCATCGTTGCTCGCGCGACTAACGACGATCAGCCGAGACGGCTGTAGTTTATCGCATCGATTTCATCGAGCAACCGATGGACGCTGCCGCGTTCGTTCGTAAATGAATGTTATACATACTCACGGATAGCCTGAGGCGAATGATCGCAAACGACGACGCGTCGATTTTGCGGCCATCGTTGCTCGCGCGACTAACGACGACCAGCCGAGAAGGCTGTAGTTTATCGCATCGATTTCATCGAGCAACCGATGGACGCTGCCGCGTTCGTTCGTATATGAATATTATACATACTCACGGATAGCCAGAGGCGAATAATCGCAAACGACGACGCGTCGATTTTGCGGCCATCGTTGCTCGCGCGACTAACGACGACCAGCCGAGACGGCTGTAGTTTATCGCATCGATTTCATCGAGCAACCGGTGGACGCTGCCGCGTTCGTTCGTAAATGAATAATATACATACTCATGGCTAACTTGAGGCGAATAATCGCAAACGACGACGCGTCGATTTTGCGGCCATCGTTGCTCGCGCGACTAACGACGACCAGCCGAAACGGCTGTAGTTTATCGCATCGATTTCATCGAGCAACCGATGGACGCTGCCGCGTTCGTTCGTAAATGAATAATATACATACTCATGGCTAACTTGAGGCGAATAATCGCAAACGACGACGCGTCGATTTTGCGGCCATCGTTGCTCGCGCGACTAACGACGACCAGCCGAAACGGCTGTAGTTTATCGCATCGATTTCATCGAGCAACCGATGGACGCTGCCGCGTTCGTTCGTAAATGAATAATATACATACTCATGGCTAACTTGAGGCGAATAATCGCAAACGACGACGCGTCGATTTTGCGGCCATCGTTGCTCGCGCGACTAACGACGACCAGCCGAAACGGCTGTAGTTTATCGCATCGATTTCATCGAGCAACCGATGGACGCTGCCGCGTTCGTTCGTAAATGAATAATATACATACTCATGGCTAACTTGAGGCGAATAATCGCAAACGACGACGCGTCGATTTTGCGGCCATCGTTGCTCGCGCGACTAACGACGACCAGCCGAAACGGCTGTAGTTTATCGCATCGATTTCATCGAGCAACCGATGGACGCTGCCGCGTTCGTTCGTAAATGAATGTTATACATACTCATGGCTAACTTGAGGCGAATAATCGCAAACGACGACGCGTCGATTTTGCGGCCATCGTTGCTCGCGCGACTAACGACGACCAGCCGAGACGGCTGTAGTTTATCGCATCGATTTCATCGAGCAACCGATGGACGCTGCCGCGTTCGTTCGTAAATGAATAATATACATACTCATGGCTAACGTGAGGCGAATAATCGCAAACGACGACGCGTCGATTGTGCGGCCATCCGTTGCTCGCGCGACTAACGACGACCAGCCGAGAAGGCTGTAGTTTATCGCATCGATTTCATCGAGCAACCGATGGGCGCTGCCGCGTGCGTTCGCCCGATTGCGCGTGAAGTTACTGTTCGGAACCAAGAATATACGGGTGTATTATACCCGTTTGGTCGCAGCCACGCGCAAAGGCTTTTGAATGTACTGTACGCCCGGCCGTCGAACGATGGTTTTCCGTCATTCAGGAAACAAAAAG
Organism: Colletes latitarsis; assembly: GCF_051014445.1. NCBI lineage: Eukaryota > Metazoa > Arthropoda > Insecta > Hymenoptera > Colletidae > Colletes > Colletes latitarsis. The sequence continues at coordinate 35,746 of NW_027488448.1, read as the reverse complement.
AAACTTTTGTCGTCGATATGGCGCGTTCAATCCTCCGTCGATACGCTGGTCGGAGGTGCGAACATCGAATATTTTTAAAGCAAAGAACAAGGAGCATTTTTAAATACAAAGAGAAAAATTGTAAATTGTATATGATTACCCTGAACGGTGGATCACTTGGCTCGTGGGTCGATGAAGAACGCAGCTAATTGCGCGTCAACGTGTGAACTGCAGGACACATGAACATCGACATTTCGAACGCACATTGCGGTCCACGGATAAAATTCCTGGACCACGCCTGGCTGAGGGTCGTTCACTTGTCCTAAAACTGCTTGCGTTGTTCTCAGATTCCCTAACCCCGCCGTCGTTTACCTCTCCTTTCGGGGAGATGGCGAAGAACGTTTCGGAGCCGGGTCGATGAAGAGAAAGGTATCAACGTACGAGCGAGAATTTGGGTATTTCGTTGGCGTTTGTCGCTGGACGTACGAAAAAGAATAAATATTATATATTATTGGCAAGTTTGCGCACCCCTTGCGTGGTGAGGCAGAGATCAGTCTGGACTCGCGCGAGTGTTTTACGGCGTCGTGCGTCGTGTTGTCTGGAGTATCATCACGACCGCCCGTTAAAGCACCGCTCCTACGATTTCTGACTTTGACGGCACTAAAAACCACCGTGGGGCGCAAATCGCGTTTCGTACAAATCTAATGATTACCGGCGCTCCCGACGTTGCCCGAAGTTAATAATTTATGCAAAGGAAAGAGAAAATA
>NW_027488448.1:10000-27500 GCF_051014445.1 Colletes latitarsis | reverse complement strand
ACCTAACCCAGACCTAACCCAGACCTAACCCAGAAATAACCCAGACCTAACCCAGACCTAACCCAGTCCCTAACCCAGTACTAACCCAGTCCTAACCCAGACCTAACCCAGACCTAACCCAGACCTAACCCAGACCTAACCCAGACCTAACCCAGACCTAACCCAGAAATAACCCAGACCTAACCCAGACCTAACCCAGTCCTAACCCAGAAATACCCAGACCTGACCCAGACCTAACCCAGACCTAACCCAGCCCTAACCCAGACCTAACCTCAGACCTAACCCAGACTAACAGAAATAACCCAGACCTAACCCAGACCTAACCCAGTCCTAACCCAGTACTAACCCAGTCCTAACCCAGACCTAACCCAGTCCTAACCCAGACCTAACCCAGACCTAACCCAGTCCTAACCTAGACCTAACCCAGTCCTAAACCAGACCTAACCCAATCCTAACCCAGACCTAACCCAGACCTAACCCAGACCTAACCCAGAAATAACCCAGACCTAACCCAGACCCTAACCCAGTCCTAAACCCAGTACTAACCCAGTCCTAACCAGACCTAACCCAGACCTAACCCCAGACCTAACCAGACCTAACCAGACCTACCCAGACCTAACCCAGAAATAACCAGACCTAACCCAGACCTAACCCAGTCCTAACCCAGAAATAACCCAGACCTGACCCAGACCTAACCCAGACCTAACCCAGCCCTAACCCAGACCTAACCCAGACCTAACCCAGACCTAACCCAGAAATAACCCAGACCTAACCCAGACCTAACCCAGTCCTAACCCAGTACTAACCCAGTCCTAACCCAGACCTAATCCAGTCCTAACCCAGACCTAAACCCAGACTAACCCAGACCTACCCAGACCTAACCCAGAAATAACCCAGACCTAACCCAGACCTAACCAGTCCTAACCCAGTCCTAACCCAGTCCTAACCCAGTCTTAAACCAGTCCTAACTCAGACCTAACCGAGACGTAACCCAGACCTTATCCAATTCAGTCCTAACACAGTCCATATTCATTTTTTTTTTTTTTTTGTTTTTTTTTTTATTTCTGTTTTAGATACCGAAGGAGATCCTTGGATAGGCACCCATGCCTCAGAAGAATATATGGGTAGTTTGAGAATCTGACTCACCATACCCCACAAGTGTCTCATCCGTCTTTACTCATTCAGACACCACTCATGCCAACAAGCATCCGGGACGCAGAGCGAAACTGCTCTCCGCATTACTTCACCTAACCAATTCCTAAACTAGCCCTAACGCAGTTCCAATACAGTCATTACAAAATGGGCTAGGTCTGGGCCAGTGTTGCGGGGGTTTGGGGCGCGCAGACCCCAGTCAGCAAAACGAATTCAATATGATGCTGTTCAATTTAATATGATACCGCTATTACAAAGGGGTTAGGTCTGGGCTAGTGTAGCGGGGGACTGGGGGGCGCAGACCCCTGTCAGCAAAACGAATTCAATATGATGCTGCTCAATTTATTTGATACCGCTATTACAAAATGGGTTAAGTCTGGGCTGGTGTAGCGGGGGTTTGGGGGGCGCAGACCCCAGTCAGCAAAACGAATTCAATATGATGCTGTTCAATTTAATTTGATACCGCTATTACAAAATGGGTTAGGTCTGGGCTAGTGTAGCGGGGTTTGGGGGGCGCAGACCCCTGTCAGCAAAACGAATTTAGTTACGATGCTGTTCAATTTAATTTGATACCGCTATTACAAAATGGGTTAGGTCTGGGCTAGTGTAGCGGGGGTTTGGGGGGCGCAGCCCCCCATTCAGCAAAACGAATTATGTACGATGCTGTTCAATTAATATGATACCACTATTACAAAGTGGGTTAGGTCTGGGCTAGTGTAGCGGGGGTCTGGGGGCGCAGACCCTGTCAGCAAAACGAATTCAATATGATGCTGTTCAATTTAATTTGATACAGCTATTACAAAATGGGTTAGGTCTGGGCTAGTGTAGCGGGGGTTTGGGGGGCGCAGCCCCCATTCAGCAAAACGAATTATGTACGATGCTGTTCAATTTAATATGATACCACTATTACAAAGTGGGTTAGGTCTGGGCTAGTGTAGCGGGGGTCTGGGGGGCGCAGACCCAGTCAGCAAAACGAATTCAATATGATGCTGTTCATTTAATTTGATACCGCTATTACAAAATGGGTTAGGTCTGGGCTAGTGTAGCGGGGGTTTGGGGGGCGCAGCCCCCCATTCAGCAAACGAATTTAGTACGATGCTGTTCAATTTAATATGATACCGCTATTACAAAGTGGGTTAGGTCCGGGCTAGTGTTGCGGGGGTCTGGGGCGCGCAGACCCCAGTCAGCAAAACGAATTCAACATGATGCTGTTCAATTTAATATGATACCGCTATTACAAAGGGGGTTAGGTCTGGGCTAGTGTAGCGGGGGTCTGGGGGGCGCAGACCCCTGTCAGCAAAACGAATTTAGTACGATGCTGTTCAATTTAATTTGATACCGCTATTACAAAATGGGTTAGGTCTGGGCTAGTGTAGCGGGGTTTGGGGGGCGCAGCCCCCCATTCAGCAAAACGAATTAAGTACGATGCTGTTCAATTTAATATGATACCACTATTACAAAGTGGGTTAGGTCTGGGCTATTGTAGCGGGGGTCTGGGGGCGCAGACCCCAGTCGGCAAAACGAATTCAATATGATGCTGTTCAATTTAGTTTGATACCGCTATTACAAAATGGGTTAGGTCTGGGCTAGTGTAGCGGGGGTTTGGGGGGCGCAGCCCCCCATTCAGCAAAACGAATTTAGTACGATGCTGTTCAATTTAATGTGATACCGCTATTACAAAGTGGGTTAGGTCCGGGCTAGTGTTGCGGGGGTCTGGGGCGCGCAGACCCCAGTCAGCAAAACGAATTCAATATGATGCTGTTCAATTTAATATGATACCGCTATTACAAAGGGGGTTAGGTCTGGGCTAGTGTAGCGGGGGTCTGGGGGGCGCAGACCCCTGTCAGCAAAACGAATTTAGTACGATGCTGTTCAATTTAATTTGATACCGCTATTACAAAATGGGTTAGGTCTGGGCTAGTGTAGCGGGGGTTTGGGGGGCGCAGCCCCCATTCAGCAAAACGAATTAAGTACGATGCTGTTCAATTTAATATGATACCACTATTACAAAGTGGGTTAGGTCTGGGCTATTGTAGCGGGGGTCTGGGGGGCGCAGACCCCAGTCAGCAAAACGAATTCAATATGATGCTGTTCAATTTAATTTGATACCGCTATTACAAAATGGGTTAGGTCTGGGCTAGTGTAGCGGGGGTTTGGGGGGCGCAGCCCCCCATTCAGCAAAACGAATTTAGTACGATGCTGTTCAATTTAATATGATACCGCTATTACAAAGTGGGTTAGGTCCGGGCTAGTGTTGCGGGGGTCTGGGGGGCGCAGCCCCCCAGTCAGCAAAACGAATTTAGTACGATGCTGTTCAATTTAATTTGATACCGCTATTACAAAATGGGTTAGGTCTGGGCTAGTGTAGCGGGGGTTTGGGGGGCGCAGCCCCCCATTCAGCAAAACGAATTAAGTACGATGCTGTTCAATTTAATATGATACCACTATTACAAAGTGGGTTTGGTCTGGGCTAGTGTAGCGGGGTCTGGGGGGCGCAGACCCCAGTCAGCAAAACGAATTCAATATGATGCTGTTCAACCCCTCGGGAATTTTTAATTTCTGTTTTATTCACCGTAATGCTCATGGAACGTACTTTCACATTCTTGTTTTTTGCTTCACGAAAATTTTTGTACACTAATTACTTTTTAATAGGAAAACGTGCAACGGCAAACTCCTTCCTAGGGTCACTGGGAAGATGACATTGACAAAATATGTTAAGATCAGCCGCCCCTATGCGTAAAGTATGTCGTTTTTCCATTTTTTCGATCCGGAGCGACACCAACATTGTGTTGCAATTTTAAACTGCGCGGTTAAACGGCGGGCCAAACAGTCGGTGGTTTATGCAACAGCAACCATCAAACTAGTAGGAGAATACACGCCCGTGATAGTATAGGAGATTCCCACTGTCCCTATCTTTTTTTTTATCTCGGACATATATATACCGGCTTATCGTCAATAACTCGAAAACCAGCACGTTAAGGCCATTTTGGTCTATACGATTCTTATGCAGTTTTAGATTCTCTACACGGTCCAATGATCGTTTTATTTTTTTGTCGAATTTTGAGAATTTTTTTTTTTTTTTCTCGAAAACGAGCTCGACGACCTGCACTTTTGACGACGCCATCGTGTTCCCCGGATTTTTTCCTGCAAGATAGGGTGGCGATTTTTTGTCCTACGACGATTTTTGACGCCGGAGCGATGATTCGGAGCAGAGCGGACTTAGAAACTTTCGCGCGTCGACCGCCGGACCGATCGCTCCAGGCTGTTTTTCGTCAATAACTCGAAAACGAGCACGGTAACGCTCGTTTTCGCCCGTACGATACTTGTACCGTTTACCGTTGGCTACCTGGCAGATGGTTTGTTTTTTTTTTATCTCGAATTTTGAGAGCTTTTTTAACTTTTTTCTCAAAAACGAGCACGTGAACGCCAATTTTCGTCTATACGATTCTTATGCAGTTTTATATTCTCTACACGGTCCAGTGATCGTTTTATTTTTTTGTCGAATTTTGAGAATTTTTTTTTTTTTTTCTCGAAAACGAGCTCGACGACCTGCACTTTTGACGACGCCATCGTGTTCCCCGGATTTTTTCCTGCAAGATAGCGTGTCTATTTTTTGTCCTACGACGATTTTTGACGCCGGAGCGGTGTTTCGGAGCAGAGCGGACTTAGAAACTTTCGCGCGTCGACCGCCGGAGCGATCGCTCCAGGCTGTTTTTCGTCAATAACTCGAAAACGAGCACGGTAACGCTCATTTTCGCCCGTACGATACTTGTACCGTTTACCGTTGGCTACCTGGTAGATGGTTTTTTTTTTTTTTATCTCGAAGTTTGAGAGCTTTTTTAATTTTTTCCACAAAAACGAGCACGTGAACGCCAATTTTCGTCTATACGATTCTTATGCAGTTTTATATTCTCTACACGGTCCACTGATCGTTTTATTTTTTTGTCGAATTTTCAGAATTTTTTTTTTTTTTTCTCGAAAACGAGCTCGACGACCTGCACTTTTGACGACGCCATCGTGTTCCCCGGATTTTTTCCTGCAAGATAGCGTGTCTATTTTTTGTCCTACGACGATTTTTGACGCCGGAGCGATGATTCGGAGCAGAGCGGACTTAGAAACTTTCGCGCGTCGACCGCCGGAGCGATCGCTCCAGGCTGTTTTCGTCAATAACTCGAAAACGAGCACGGTAACGCTCATTTTCGCCCGTACGATACTTGTACCGTTTACCGTTGGCTACCTGGTAGATGGTTTTTTTTTTTTTTATCTCGAAGTTTGAGAGCTTTTTTAATTTTTTCAACAAAAACGAGCACGTGAACGCCAATTTTCGTCTATACGATTCTTATGCAGTTTTATATTCTCTACACGGTCCACTGATCGTTTTATTTTTTTGTCGAATTTTGAGAATTTTTTTTTTTTTTTCTCGAAAACGAGCTCGACGACCTGCACTTTTGACGACGCCATCGTGTTCCCCGGATTTTTTCCTGCAAGATAGGGTGGCGATTTTTTGTCCTACGACGATTTTTGACGCCGGAGCGATGATTCGGAGCAGAGCGGACTTAGAAACTTTCGCGCGTCGACCGCCGGACCGATCGCTCCAGGCTGTTTTTCGTCAATAACTCGAAAACGAGCACGGTAACGCTCGTTTTCGCCCGTACGATACTTGTACCGTTTACCGTTGGCTACCTGGTAGACGGTTTTTTTTTTTTTTATCTCGAAGTTTGAGAGCTTTTTTAATTTTTTCCACAAAAACGAGCACGTGAACGCCAATTTTCGTCTATACGATTCTTATGCAGTTTTATATTGTCTACACGGTCCACTGATCGTTTTATTTTTTTGTCGAATTTTGAGAATTTTTTTTTTTTTTTCTCGAAAACGAGCTCGACGACCTGCACTTTTGACGACGCCATCGTGTTCCCCGGATTTTTTCCTGCAAGATAGCGTGTCTATTTTTTGTCCTACGACGATTTTTGACGCCGGAGCGGTGTTTCGGAGCAGAGCGGACTTAGAAACTTTAGCGCGTCGACCGCCGGAGCGATCGCTCCAGGCTGTTTTTCGTCAATAACTCGAAAACGAGCACGGTAACGCTCATTTTCGCCCGTACGATACTTGTACCGTTTACCGTTGGCTACCTGGTAGATGGTTCTTTTTTTTTTTATCTCGAAGTTTGAGAGCTTTTTTAATTTTTTCCACAAAAACGAGCACGTGAACGCCAATTTTCGTCTATACGATTCTTATGCAGTTTTATATTCTCTACACGGTCCACTGTTCGTTTTATTTTTTTGTCGAATTTTGAGAATTTTTTTTTTTTTTTCTCGAAAACGAGCTCGACGACCTGCACTTTTGACGACGCCATCGTGTTCCCCGGATTTTTTCCTGCAAGATAGGGTGGCGATTTTTTGTCCTACGACGATTTTTGACGCCGGAGCGATGATTCGGAGCAGAGCGGACTTAGAAACTTTCGCGCGTCGACCGCCGGACCGATCGCTCCAGGCTGTTTTTCGTCAATAACTCGAAAACGAGCACGGTAACGCTCGTTTTCGCCCGTACGATACTTGTACCGTTTACCGTTGGCTACCTGGCAGATGGTTTGTTTTTTTTTTATCTCGAATTTTGAGAGCTTTTTTAACTTTTTTCTCAAAAACGAGCACGTGAACGCCAATTTTGGTCTATACGATTCTTATGCAGTTTTAGATTCTCTACACGGTCCACTGATCGTTTTATTTTTTTGTCGAGTTTTGAGAATTTTTTTTTTTTTTTCTCGAAAACTAGCTCGACGACCTGCACTTTTGACGACGCCATCGTGTTCCCCGGATTTTTTCCTGCAAGATAGGCTGGCGATTTTTTGTCCTACTCCCATATTCGTGTCTTTTTGCTTAACGAAATCTTTTATATACTAATAACTTTTTAATAAAAAAACGTGCGACGGCAAAATCCGTCTTAGAGTCACTGGGGTGGTGACATGACAAAATATGTTAAGATCAGCCGCCCCTATGCGTAAAGTATGTCGTTTTTCCATTTTTTCACCCCGGAGCGACACCAACATTGTGTTGCAATTTTAAACCGCGCGGTTAAACGGCGGGCCAAACAGTCGCTGGTTTATGCAACAACAACCATCAAACTAGTAGGAGAATACACGCCCGTGATAGTATAGGAGATTCCCACTGTCCCTATCTTTTTTTTTATCTCGGACATATATATACCGGCTTATCGTCAATAACTCGAAAACCAGCACGTTAAGGCCAATTTTGGTCTATACGATTCTTATGCAGTTTTAGATTCTCTACACGGTCCAATGATCGTTTTATTTTTTTGTCGAATTTTGAGAATTTTTTTTTTTTTTTCTCGAAAACGAGCTCGACGACCTGCACTTTTGACGACGCCATCGTGTTCCCCGGATATTTTCCTGCAAGATAGCGTGTCTATTTTTTGTCCTACGACGATTTTTGACGCCGGAGCGGTGTTTCGGAGCAGAGCGGACTTGAAAACTTTCGCGCGTCGACCGCCGGAGCGATCGCTCCAGGCTGTTTTTCGTCAATAACTCGAAAACGAGCACGGTAACGCTCATTTTCGCCCGTACGATACTTGTACCGTTTACCGTTGGCTACCTGGTAGATGGTTTTTTTTTTTTTTATCTCGAAGTTTGAGAGCTTTTTTAATTTTTTCCACAAAAACGAGCACGTGAACGCCAATTTTCGTCTATACGATTCTTATGCAGTTTTATATTCTCTACACGGTCCACTGATCGTTTTATTTTTTTGTCGAATTTTGAGAATTTTTTTTTTTTTTTCTCGAAAACGAGCTCGACGACCTGCACTTTTGACGACGCCATCGTGTTCCCCGGATTTTTTCCTGCAAGATAGCGTGTCTATTTTTTGTCCTACGACGATTTTTGACGCCGGAGCGATGATTCGGAGCAGAGCGGACTTAGAAACTTTCGCGCGTCGACCGCCGGACCGATCGCTCCAGGCTGTTTTTCGTCAATAACTCGAAAACGAGCACGGTAACGCTCGTTTTCGCCCGTACGATACTTGTACCGTTTACCGTTGGCTACCTGGTAGATGGTTTTTTTTTTTTTTATCTCGAAGTTTGAGAGCTTTTTTAATTTTTTCCACAAAAACGAGCACGTGAACGCCAATTTTCGTCTGTACGATTCTTATGCAGTTTTAGATTCTCTACACGGTCCAATGATCGTTTTATTTTTTTGTCGAATTTTGAGAATTTTTTTTTTTTTTTCTCGAAAACGAGCTCGACGACCTGCACTTTTGACGACGCCATCGTGTTCCCCGGATTTTTTCCTGCAAGATAGGGTGGCGATTTTTTGTCCTACGACGATTTTTGACGCCGGAGCGGTTTCGGAGCAGAGCGGACTTAGAAACTTTCGCGCGTCGACCGCCGGAGCGATCGCTCCAGGCTGTTTTTCGTCAATAACTCGAAAACGAGCACGGTAACGCTCATTTTCGCCCGTACGATACTTGTACCGTTTACCGTTGGCTACCTGGTAGATGGTTTTTTTTTTTTTTATCTCGAAGTTTGAGAGCTTTTTTAATTTTTTCAACAAAAACGAGCACGTGAACGCCAATTTTCGTCTATACGATTCTTATGCAGTTTTATATTCTCTACACGGTCCAGTGATCGTTTTATTTTTTTGTCGAATTTTGAGAATTTTTTTTTTTTTTCTCGAAAACGAGCTCGACGACCTGCACTTTTGACGACGCCATCGTGTTCCCCGGATTTTTTCCTGCAAGATAGGGTGGCGATTTTTTGTCCTACGACGATTTTTGACGCCGGAGCGATGATTCGGAGCAGAGCGGACTTAGAAACTTTCGCGCGTCGACCGCCGGACCGATCGCTCCAGGCTGTTTTTCGTCAATAACTCGAAAACGAGCACGGTAACGCTCGTTTTCGCCCGTACGATACTTGTACCGTTTACCGTTGGCTACCTGGTAGACGGTTTTTTTTTTTTTTATCTCGAAGTTTGAGAGCTTTTTTAATTTTTTCCACAAAAACGAGCACGTGAACGCCAATTTTCGTCTATACGATTCTTATGCAGTTTTATATTGTCTACACGGTCCACTGATCGTTTTATTTTTTTGTCGAATTTTGAGAATTTTTTTTTTTTTTTCTCGAAAACGAGCTCGACGACCTGCACTTTTGACGACGCCATCGTGTTCCCCGGATTTTTTCCTGCAAGATAGCGTGTCTATTTTTTGTCCTACGACGATTTTTGACGCCGGAGCGGTGTTTCGGAGCAGAGCGGACTTAGAAACTTTAGCGCGTCGACCGCCGGAGCGATCGCTCCAGGCTGTTTTTCGTCAATAACTCGAAAACGAGCACGGTAACGCTCATTTTCGCCCGTACGATACTTGTACCGTTTACCGTTGGCTACCTGGTAGATGGTTCTTTTTTTTTTTATCTCGAAGTTTGAGAGCTTTTTTAATTTTTTCCACAAAAACGAGCACGTGAACGCCAATTTTCGTCTATACGATTCTTATGCAGTTTTATATTCTCTACACGGTCCACTGTTCGTTTTATTTTTTTGTCGAATTTTGAGAATTTTTTTTTTTTTTTTCGAAAACGAGCTCGACGACCTGCACTTTTGACGACGCCATCGTGTTCCCCGGATTTTTTCCTGCAAGATAGGGTGGCGATTTTTTGTCCTACGACGATTTTTGACGCCGGAGCGATGATTCGGAGCAGAGCGGACTTAGAAACTTTCGCGCGTCGACCGCCGGACCGATCGCTCCAGGCTGTTTTTCGTCAATAACTCGAAAACGAGCACGGTAACGCTCGTTTTCGCCCGTACGATACTTGTACCGTTTACCGTTGGCTACCTGGCAGATGGTTTGTTTTTTTTTTATCTCGAATTTTGAGAGCTTTTTTAACTTTTTTCTCAAAAACGAGCACGTGAACGCCAATTTTGGTCTATACGATTCTTATGCAGTTTTAGATTCTCTACACGGTCCACTGATCGTTTTATTTTTTTGTCGAGTTTTGAGAATTTTTTTTTTTTTTTCTCGAAAACTAGCTCGACGACCTGCACTTTTGACGACGCCATCGTGTTCCCCGGATTTTTTCCTGCAAGATAGCGTGTCTATTTGTCCTACTCCCATATTCGTGTCTTTTTGCTTAACGAAATCTTTTATATACTAATAACTTTTTAATAAAAAAACGTGCGACGGCAAAATCCGTCTTAGAGTCACTGGGGTGGTGACATGACAAAATATGTTAAGATCAGCCGCCCCTATGCGTAAAGTATGTCGTTTTTCCATTTTTTCACCCCGGAGCGACACCAACATTGTGTTGCAATTTTAAACCGCGCGGTTAAACGGCGGGCCAAACAGTCGCGGGTTATGCAACAACAACCATCAAACTAGTAGGAGAATACACGCCCGTGATAGTATAGGAGATTCCCACTGTCCCTATCTTTTTTTTTATCTCGGACATATATATACCGGCTTATCGTCAATAACTCGAAAACCAGCACGTTAAGGCCAATTTTGGTCTATACGATTCTTATGCAGTTTTAGATTCTCTACACGGTCCAATGATCGTTTTATTTTTTTGTCGAATTTTGAGAATTTTTTTTTTTTTTTCTCGAAAACGAGCTCGACGACCTGCACTTTTGACGACGCCATCGTGTTCCCCGGATATTTTCCTGCAAGATAGCGTGTCTATTTTTTGTCCTACGACGATTTTTGACGCCGGAGCGGTGTTTCGGAGCAGAGCGGACTTGAAAACTTTCGCGCGTCGACCGCCGGAGCGATCGCTCCAGGCTGTTTTTCGTCAATAACTCGAAAACGAGCACGGTAACGCTCATTTTCGCCCGTACGATACTTGTACCGTTTACCGTTGGCTACCTGGTAGATGGTTTTTTTTTTTTTTATCTCGAAGTTTGAGAGCTTTTTTAATTTTTTCCACAAAAACGAGCACGTGAACGCCAATTTTCGTCTATACGATTCTTATGCAGTTTTATATTCTCTACACGGTCCACTGATCGTTTTATTTTTTTGTCGAATTTTGAGAATTTTTTTTTTTTTTTCTCGAAAACGAGCTCGACGACCTGCACTTTTGACGACGCCATCGTGTTCCCCGGATTTTTTCCTGCAAGATAGCGTGTCTATTTTTTGTCCTACGACGATTTTTGACGCCGGAGCGATGATTCGGAGCAGAGCGGACTTAGAAACTTTCGCGCTCGACCGCCGGACCGATCGCTCCAGGCTGTTTTTCGTCAATAACTCGAAAACGAGCACGGTAACGCTCGTTTTCGCCCGTACGATACTTGTACCGTTTACCGTTGGCTACCTGGTAGATGGTTTTTTTTTTTTTTATCTCGAAGTTTGAGAGCTTTTTTAATTTTTTCCACAAAAACGAGCACGTGAACGCCAATTTTCGTCTGTACGATTCTTATGCAGTTTTAGATTCTCTACACGGTCCAATGATCGTTTTATTTTTTTGTCGAATTTTGAGAATTTTTTTTTTTTTTTCTCGAAAACGAGCTCGACGACCTGCACTTTTGACGACGCCATCGTGTTCCCCGGATTTTTTCCTGCAAGATAGGGTGGCGATTTTTTGTCCTACGACGATTTTTGACGCCGGAGCGGTGTTTCGGAGCAGAGCGGACTTAGAAACTTTCGCGCGTCGACCGCCGGAGCGATCGCTCCAGGCTGTTTTTCGTCAATAACTCGAAAACGAGCACGGTAACGCTCATTTTCGCCCGTACGATACTTGTACCGTTTACCGTTGGCTACCTGGTAGATGGTTTTTTTTTTTTTTATCTCGAAGTTTGAGAGCTTTTTTAATTTTTTCAACAAAAACGAGCACGTGAACGCCAATTTTCGTCTATACGATTCTTATGCAGTTTTATATTCTCTACACGGTCCAGTGATCGTTTTATTTTTTTGTCGAATTTTGAGAATTTTTTTTTTTTTTTCTCGAAAACGAGCTCGACGACCTGCACTTTTGACGACGCCATCGTGTTCCCCGGATTTTTTCCTGCAAGATAGGGTGGCGATTTTTTGTCCTACGACGATTTTTGACGCCGGAGCGATGATTCGGAGCAGAGCGGACTTAGAAACTTTCGCGCGTCGACCGCCGGACCGATCGCTCCAGGCTGTTTTTCGTCAATAACTCGAAAACGAGCACGGTAACGCTCGTTTTCGCCCGTACGATACTTGTACCGTTTACCGTTGGCTACCTGGTAGACGGTTTTTTTTTTTTTTATCTCGAAGTTTGAGAGCTTTTTTAATTTTTTCCACAAAAACGAGCACGTGAACGCCAATTTTCGTCTATACGATTCTTATGCAGTTTTATATTGTCTACACGGTCCACTGATCGTTTTATTTTTTTGTCGAATTTTGAGAATTTTTTTTTTTTTTTCTCGAAAACGAGCTCGACGACCTGCACTTTTGACGACGCCATCGTGTTCCCCGGATTTTTTCCTGCAAGATAGCGTGTCTATTTTTTGTCCTACGACGATTTTTGACGCCGGAGCGGTGTTTCGGAGCAGAGCGGACTTAGAAACTTTAGCGCGTCGACCGCCGGAGCGATCGCTCCAGGCTGTTTTTCGTCAATAACTCGAAAACGAGCACGGTAACGCTCATTTTCGCCCGTACGATACTTGTACCGTTTACCGTTGGCTACCTGGTAGATGGTTCTTTTTTTTTTTATCTCGAAGTTTGAGAGCTTTTTTAATTTTTTCCACAAAAACGAGCACGTGAACGCCAATTTTCGTCTATACGATTCTTATGCAGTTTTATATTCTCTACACGGTCCACTGTTCGTTTTATTTTTTTGTCGAATTTTGAGAATTTTTTTTTTTTTTTCGAAAACGAGCTCGACGACCTGCACTTTTGACGACGCCATCGTGTTCCCCGGATTTTTTCCTGCAAGATAGGGTGGCGATTTTTTGTCCTACGACGATTTTTGACGCCGGAGCGATGATTCGGAGCAGAGCGGACTTAGAAACTTTCGCGCGTCGACCGCCGGACCGATCGCTCCAGGCTGTTTTTCGTCAATAACTCGAAAACGAGCACGGTAACGCTCGTTTTCGCCCGTACGATACTTGTACCGTTTACCGTTGGCTACCTGGCAGATGGTTTGTTTTTTTTTTATCTCGAATTTTGAGAGCTTTTTTAACTTTTTTCTCAAAAACGAGCACGTGAACGCCAATTTTGGTCTATACGATTCTTATGCAGTTTTAGATTCTCTACACGGTCCACTGATCGTTTTATTTTTTTGTCGAGTTTTGAGAATTTTTTTTTTTTTTTCTCGAAAACTAGCTCGACGACCTGCACTTTTGACGACGCCATCGTGTTCCCCGGATTTTTTCCTGCAAGATAGCGTGTCTATTTTTTGTCCTACGACGATTTTTGACGCCGGAGCGGTGTTTCGGAGCAGAGCGGACTTAGAAACTTTCGCGCGTCGACCGCCGGAGCGATCGCTCCAGGCTGTTTTTCGTCAATAACTCGAAAACGAGCACGGTAACGCTCATTTTCGCCCGTACGATACTTGTACCGTTTACCGTTGGCTACCTGGTAGACGGTTTTTTTTTTTTTTATCTCGAAGTTTGAGAGCTTTTTTAATTTTTTCCACAAAAACGAGCACGTGAACGCCAATTTTCGTCTATACGATTCTTATGCAGTTTTATATTGTCTACACGGTCCACTGATCGTTTTATTTTTTTGTCGAATTTTGAGAATTTTTTTTTTTTTTTCTCGAAAACGAGCTCGACGACCTGCACTTTTGACGACGCCATCGTGTTCCCCGGATTTTTTCCTGCAAGATAGCGTGTCTATTTTTTGTCCTACGACGATTTTTGACGCCGGAGCGGTGTTTCGGAGCAGAGCGGACTTAGAAACTTTAGCGCGTCGACCGCCGGAGCGATCGCTCCAGGCTGTTTTTCGTCAATAACTCGAAAACGAGCACGGTAACGCTCATTTTCGCCCGTACGATACTTGTACCGTTTACCGTTGGCTACCTGGTAGATGGTTCTTTTTTTTTTTATCTCGAAGTTTGAGAGCTTTTTTAATTTTTTCCACAAAAACGAGCACGTGAACGCCAATTTTCGTCTATACGATTCTTATGCAGTTTTATATTCTCTACACGGTCCACTGTTCGTTTTATTTTTTTGTCGAATTTTGAGAATTTTTTTTTTTTTTTTCGAAAACGAGCTCGACGACCTGCACTTTTGACGACGCCATCGTGTTCCCCGGATTTTTTCCTGCAAGATAGGGTGGCGATTTTTTGTCCTACGACGATTTTTGACGCCGGAGCGATGATTCGGAGCAGAGCGGACTTAGAAACTTTCGCGCGTCGACCGCCGGACCGATCGCTCCAGGCTGTTTTTCGTCAATAACTCGAAAACGAGCACGGTAACGCTCGTTTTCGCCCGTACGATACTTGTACCGTTTACCGTTGGCTACCTGGCAGATGGTTTGTTTTTTTTTTATCTCGAATTTTGAGAGCTTTTTTAACTTTTTTCTCAAAAACGAGCACGTGAACGCCAATTTTGGTCTATACGATTCTTATGCAGTTTTAGATTCTCTACACGGTCCACTGATCGTTTTATTTTTTTGTCGAGTTTTGAGAATTTTTTTTTTTTTTCTCGAAAACTAGCTCGACGACCTGCACTTTTGACGACGCCATCGTGTTCCCCGGATTTTTTCCTGCAAGATAGCGTGTCTATTTTTTGTCCTACGACGATTTTTGACGCCGGAGCGGTGTTTCGGAGCAGAGCGGACTTAGAAACTTTCGCGCGTCGACCGCCGGAGCGATCGCTCCAGGCTGTTTTTCGTCAATAACTCGAAAACGAGCACGGTAACGCTCATTTTCGCCCGTACGATACTTGTACCGTTTACCGTTGGCTACCTGGTAGACGGTTTTTTTTTTTTTTATCTCGAAGTTTGAGAGCTTTTTTAATTTTTTCCACAAAAACGAGCACGTGAACGCCAATTTTCGTCTATACGATTCTTATGCAGTTTTATATTGTCTACACGGTCCACTGATCGTTTTATTTTTTTGTCGAATTTTGAGAATTTTTTTTTTTTTTCTCGAAAACGAGCTCGACGACCTGCACTTTTGACGACGCCATCGTGTTCCCCGGATTTTTTCCTGCAAGATAGCGTGTCTATTTTTTGTCCTACGACGATTTTTGACGCCGGAGCGGTGGTTCGGAGCAGAGCGGACTTAGAAACTTTAGCGCGTCGACCGCCGGAGCGATCGCTCCAGGCTGTTTTTCGTCAATAACTCGAAAACGAGCACGGTAACGCTCATTTTCGCCCGTACGATACTTGTACCGTTTACCGTTGGCTACCTGGTAGATGGTTCTTTTTTTTTTTATCTCGAAGTTTGAGAGCTTTTTTAATTTTTTCCACAAAAACGAGCACGTGAACGCCAATTTTCGTCTATACGATTCTTATGCAGTTTTATATTCTCTACACGGTCCACTGTTCGTTTTATTTTTTTGTCGAATTTTGAGAATTTTTTTTTTTTTTTTCGAAAACGAGCTCGACGACCTGCACTTTTGACGACGCCATCGTGTTCCCCGGATTTTTTCCTGCAAGATAGGGTGGCGATTTTTTGTCCTACGACGATTTTTGACGCCGGAGCGATGATTCGGAGCAGAGCGGACTTAGAAACTTTCGCGCGTCGACCGCCGGACCGATCGCTCCAGGCTGTTTTTCGTCAATAACTCGAAAACGAGCACGGTAACGCTCGTTTTCGCCCGTACGATACTTGTACCGTTTACCGTTGGCTACCTGGCAGATGGTTTGTTTTTTTTTTATCTCGAATTTTGAGAGCTTTTTTAACTTTTTTCTCAAAAACGAGCACGTGAACGCCAATTTTGGTCTATACGATTCTTATGCAGTTTTAGATTCTCTACACGGTCCACTGATCGTTTTATTTTTTTGTCGAGTTTTGAGAATTTTTTTTTTTTTTTCTCGAAAACTAGCTCGACGACCTGCACTTTTGACGACGCCATCGTGTTCCCCGGATTTTTTCCTGCAAGATAGCGTGTCTATTTTTTGTCCTACGACGATTTTTGACGCCGGAGCGGTGTTTCGGAGCAGAGCGGACTTAGAAACTTTCGCGCGTCGACCGCCGGAGCGATCGCTCCAGGCTGTTTTTCGTCAATAACTCGAAAACGAGCACGGTAACGCTCATTTTCGCCCGTACGATACTTGTACCGTTTACCGTTGGCTACCTGGTAGATGGTTTTTTTTTTTTTTATCTCGAAGTTTGAGAGCTTTTTTAATTTTTTCCACAAAAACGAGCACGTGAACGCCAATTTTCGTCTATACGATTCTTATGCAGTTTTATATTCTCTACACGGTCCACTGATCGTTTTATTTTTTTGTCGAATTTTGAGAATTTTTTTTTTTTTTTCTCGAAAACGAGCTCGACGACCTGCACTTTTGACGACGCCATCGTGTTCCCCGGATTTTTTCCTGCAAGATAGCGTGTCGATTTTTTGTCCTAGCTCAATTATTAAGGAAGTTACGGTTTCTTGATTTTTCGGTATGTTCGAACTGGTCTTTTAGGCGGGCGCTCGGTCGCGCGGTGCTTTCGCATCGACCGACGTACCGATCGGCGGCGACGGTTTTTCGTCTATATCTCGAAAACTAGTACGCTAACACATATTTTGACCTATATGATATTTGTTCAGTGTAATTTTTTCTATCTGGTAGGCTGGTTTTTTTTTTTTTATCTCGAATTTTTTGAACGTTTTTGTTTTTTTCTCGAAAACTAGCGCGACGACCGATATTTTTAACTACGGTTTTGAATTCGTCTAATTTTTGCCTACAAGATAGCGTGTCGAGTTTTTGTTCTGCGACGATTTTGACCATTTTTTCATTTTTTTCTCGAAAACGAGCACGGCAATCTATATTTTTAACGACGGCATCGTGTTCCCCTGCTTTTTTCCTACAAGATAGCGTTTTTTTTTTTTGCCCTAGCTCAATTATTAAGGAAATTACAGGTGTTGGTTTTCGCTCTAAGTTATAACAGGCCGTTCGGGCGGGCGGTTGGGTCGCGCGGTTCCCCCCATAAGCGGCCGTGCGTAAGCCCGTGCGTCGCCGGCGTTCCGGCGGGCGCCTCGGTACCTATAAGAGAAGCGACGGTCCGGTCGAGTCGGTCGGGGCAGCGTCGAGCGTACGGCTATTCTTCGACCTCGGTTGAGAAGCAGTCGTCGCTCCTCGGGATTTCATCCTGACTGTTCTGTATCGTGCTCGTTCCAGACTTTCTCCACACTGCATTGCCACGAGTCGGTGTCTTTGACCGAATGGCTCTTGAAGTGGTATAAGCGTCTCGAGTGACGTTGGTGACTTGTATACGTTTAAAATATGTATAC
>NW_027488447.1:52500-53977 GCF_051014445.1 Colletes latitarsis | reverse complement strand
AAATGAATAATATACATACTCATGGCTAACTTGAGGCGAATAATCGCAAACGACGACGCGTCGATTTTGCGGCCATCGTTGCTCGCGCGACTAACGACGACCAGCCGAAACGGCTGTAGTTTATCGCATCGATTTCATCGAGCAACCGATGGACGCTGCCGCGTTCGTTCGTAAATGAATGTTATACATACTCATGGCTAACTTGAGGCGAATAATCGCAAACGACGACGCGTCGATTTTGCGGCCATCGTTGCTCGCGCGACTAACGACGACCAGCCGAGACGGCTGTAGTTTATCGCATCGATTTCATCGAGCAACCGATGGACGCTGCCGCGTTCGTTCGTAAATGAATAATATACATACTCATGGCTAACGTGAGGCGAATAATCGCAAACGACGACGCGTCGATTGTGCGGCCATCCGTTGCTCGCGCGACTAACGACGACCAGCCGAGAAGGCTGTAGTTTATCGCATCGATTTCATCGAGCAACCGATGGGCGCTGCCGCGTGCGTTCGCCCGATTGCGCGTGAAGTTACTGTTCGGAACCAAGAATATACGGGTGTATTATACCCGTTTGGTCGCAGCCACGCGCAAAGGCTTTTGAATGTACTGTACGCCCGGCCGTCGAACGATGGTTTTCCGTCATTCAGGAAACAAAAAGAAACTTTTGTCGTCGATATGGCGCGTTCAATCCTCCGTCGATACGCTGGTCGGAGGTGCGAACATCGAATATTTTTAAAGCAAAGAACAAGGAGCATTTTAAATACAAAGAGAAAAATTGTAAATTGTATATGATTACCCTGAACGGTGGATCACTTGGCTCGTGGGTCGATGAAGAACGCAGCTAATTGCGCGTCAACGTGTGAACTGCAGGACACATGAACATCGACATTTCGAACGCACATTGCGGTCCACGGATAAAATTCCTGGACCACGCCTGGCTGAGGGTCGTTCACTTGTCCTAAAACTGCTTGCGTTGTTCTCAGATTCCCTAACCCCGCCGTCGTTTACCTCTCCTTTCGGGGAGATGGCGAAGAACGTTTCGGAGCCGGGTCGATGAAGAGAAAGGTATCAACGTACGAGCGAGAATTTGGGTATTTCGTTGGCGTTTGTCGCTGGACGTACGAAAAAGAATAAATATTATATATTATTGGCAAGTTTGCGCACCCCTTGCGTGGTGAGGCAGAGATCAGTCTGGACTCGCGCGAGTGTTTTACGGCGTCGTGCGTCGTGTTGTCTGGAGTATCATCACGACCGCCCGTTAAAGCACCGCTCCTACGATTTCTGACTTTGACGGCACTAAAAACCACCGTGGGGCGCAAATCGCGTTTCGTACAAATCTAATGATTACCGGCGCTCCCGACGTTGCCCGAAGTTAATAATTTATGCAAAGGAAAGAGAAAATAAAGCGTATACTAGTTTTGGAGCATAACAAAAAGGACACTGGAAAGAAATTTGACCAAACACTGATAATTA
>NW_027488447.1:32500-45000 GCF_051014445.1 Colletes latitarsis | reverse complement strand
CAGTCCTAACCCAGTACTAACCCAGTCCTAACCCAGACCTAACCCAGACCTAACCCAGACCTAACCCAGACCTAACCCAGACCTAACCCAGACCTAACCCAGAAATAACCCAGACCTAACCCAGACCTAACCCAGTCCTAACCCAGAAATACCCCAGACCTGACCCAGACCTAACCCAGACCTAACCCAGCCCTAACCCAGACCTAACCCAGACCTAACCCAGACCTAACCCAGAAATAACCCAGACCTAACCCAGACCTAACCCAGTCCTAACCCCAGTACTAACCCAGTCCTAACCCAGACCTAACCCAGTCCTAACCCAGACCTAACCCAGACCTAACCCAGTCCTAACCTAGACCTAACCCAGTCCTAAACCAGACCTAACCCAATCCTAACCCAGACCTAACCCAGACCTAACCCAGACCTAACCCAGAAATAACCCAGACCTAACCCAGACCTAACCCAGTCCTAACCCAGTACTAACCCAGTCCTAACCCAGACCTAACCCAGACCTAACCCAGACCTAACCCAGACCTAACCCAGACCTAACCCAGACCTAACCCAGAAATAACCCAGACCTAACCCAGACCTAACCCAGTCCTAACCCAGAAATACCCCAGACCTGACCCAGACCTAACCCAGACCTAACCCAGCCCTAACCCAGACCTAACCCAGACCTAACCCAGACCTAACCCAGAAATAACCCAGACCTAACCCAGACCTAACCCAGTCCTAACCCAGTACTAACCCAGTCCTAACCCAGACCTAATCCAGTCCTAACCCAGACCTAACCCAGACCTAACCCAGACCTAACCCAGACCTAACCCAGAAATAACCCAGACCTAACCCAGACCTAACCCAGTCCTAACCCAGTCCTAACCCAGTCCTAACCCAGTCTTAAACCAGTCCTAACTCAGACCTAACCGAGACGTAACCCAGACCTTATCCAATTCAGTCCTAACACAGTCCATATTCATTTTTTTTTTTTTTTTTTGTTTTTTTTTTTTTATTTCTGTTTTAGATACCGAAGGAGATCCTTGGATAGGCACCCATGCCTCAGAAGAATATATGGGTAGTTTGAGAATCTGACTCACCATACCCCACAAGTGTCTCATCCGTCTTTACTCATTCAGACACCACTCATGCCAACAAGCATCCCGGGACGCAGGCGAAACTGCTCTCCGCATTACTTCACCTAACCAATTCTAAACTAGCCCTAACGCAGTTCCAATACAGTCATTACAAAATGGGCTAGGTCTGGGCCAGTGTTGCGGGGGTTTGGGGCGCGCAGACCCCAGTCAGCAAAACGAATTCAATATGATGCTGTTCAATTTAATATGATACCGCTATTACAAAGGGGGTTAGGTCTGGGCTAGTGTAGCGGGGGACTGGGGGGCGCAGACCCCTGTCAGCAAAACGAATTCAATATGATGCTGCTCAATTTAATTTGATACCGCTATTACAAAATGGGTTAGGTCTGGGCTGGTGTAGCGGGGGTTTGGGGGGCGCAGACCCCAGTCAGCAAAACGAATTCAATATGATGCTGTTCAATTTAATTTGATACCGCTATTACAAAATGGGTTAGGTCTGGGCTAGTGTAGCGGGGGTTTGGGGGGCGCAGACCCCTGTCAGCAAAACGAATTTAGTACGATGCTGTTCAATTTAATTTGATACCGCTATTACAAAATGGGTTAGGTCTGGGCTAGTGTAGCGGGGGTTTGGGGGGCGCAGCCCCCCATTCAGCAAAACGAATTATGTACGATGCTGTTCAATTTAATATGATACCACTATTACAAAGTGGGTTAGGTCTGGGCTAGTGTAGCGGGGGTCTGGGGGGCGCAGACCCCTGTCAGCAAAACGAATTCAATATGATGCTGTTCAATTTAATTTGATACAGCTATTACAAAATGGGTTAGGTCTGGGCTAGTGTAGCGGGGGTTTGGGGGGCGCAGCCCCCCATTCAGCAAAACGAATTATGTACGATGCTGTTCAATTTAATATGATACCACTATTACAAAGTGGGTTAGGTCTGGGCTAGTGTAGCGGGGGTCTGGGGGGCGCAGACCCCAGTCAGCAAAACGAATTCAATATGATGCTGTTCAATTTAATTTGATACCGCTATTACAAAATGGGTTAGGTCTGGGCTAGTGTAGCGGGGGTTTGGGGGGCGCAGCCCCCCATTCAGCAAAACGAATTTAGTACGATGCTGTTCAATTTAATATGATACCGCTATTACAAAGTGGGTTAGGTCCGGGCTAGTGTTGCGGGGGTCTGGGGCCGCAGACCCCAGTCAGCAAAACGAATTCAACATGATGCTGTTCAATTTAATATGATACCGCTATTACAAAGGGGGTTAGGTCTGGGCTAGTGTAGCGGGGGTCTGGGGGGCGCAGACCCCTGTCAGCAAAACGAATTTAGTACGATGCTGTTCAATTTAATTTGATACCGCTATTACAAAATGGGTTAGGTCTGGGCTAGTGTAGCGGGGGTTTGGGGGGCGCAGCCCCCCATTCAGCAAAACGAATTAAGTACGATGCTGTTCAATTTAATATGATACCACTATTACAAAGTGGGTTAGGTCTGGGCTATTGTAGCGGGGGTCTGGGGGGCGCAGACCCCAGTCGGCAAAACGAATTCAATATGATGCTGTTCAATTTAGTTTGATACCGCTATTACAAAATGGGTTAGGTCTGGGCTAGTGTAGCGGGGGTTTGGGGGGCGCAGCCCCCCATTCAGCAAAACGAATTTAGTACGATGCTGTTCAATTTAATGTGATACCGCTATTACAAAGTGGGTTAGGTCCGGGCTAGTGTTGCGGGGGTCTGGGGCGCGCAGACCCCAGTCAGCAAAACGAATTCAATATGATGCTGTTCAATTTAATATGATACCGCTATTACAAAGGGGGTTAGGTCTGGGCTAGTGTAGCGGGGGTCTGGGGGGCGCAGACCCCTGTCAGCAAAACGAATTTAGTACGATGCTGTTCAATTTAATTTGATACCGCTATTACAAAATGGGTTAGGTCTGGGCTAGTGTAGCGGGGGTTTGGGGGGCGCAGCCCCCCATTCAGCAAAACGAATTAAGTACGATGCTGTTCAATTTAATATGATACCACTATTACAAAGTGGGTTAGGTCTGGGCTATTGTAGCGGGGGTCTGGGGGGCGCAGACCCCAGTCAGCAAAACGAATTCAATATGATGCTGTTCAATTTAATTTGATACCGCTATTACAAAATGGGTTAGGTCTGGGCTAGTGTAGCGGGGGTTTGGGGGGCGCAGCCCCCCATTCAGCAAAACGAATTTAGTACGATGCTGTTCAATTTAATATGATACCGCTATTACAAAGTGGGTTAGGTCCGGGCTAGTGTTGCGGGGGTCTGGGGGGCGCAGCCCCCCAGTCAGCAAAACGAATTTAGTACGATGCTGTTCAATTTAATTTGATACCGCTATTACAAAATGGGTTAGGTCTGGGCTAGTGTAGCGGGGGTTTGGGGGGCGCAGCCCCCCATTCAGCAAAACGAATTAAGTACGATGCTGTTCAATTTAATATGATACCACTATTACAAAGTGGGTTTGGTCTGGGCTAGTGTAGCGGGGGTCTGGGGGGCGCAGACCCCAGTCAGCAAAACGAATTCAATATGATGCTGTTCAACCCCTCGGGAATTTTTAATTTCTGTTTTATTCACCGTAATGCTCATGGAACGTACTTTCACATTCTTGTTTTTTGCTTCACGAAAATTTTTGTACACTAATTACTTTTTAATAGGAAAACGTGCAACGGCAAACTCCTTCCTAGGGTCACTGGGAAGATGACATTGACAAAATATGTTAAGATCAGCCGCCCCTATGCGTAAAGTATGTCGTTTTTCCATTTTTTCGATCCGGAGCGACACCAACATTGTGTTGCAATTTTAAACTGCGCGGTTAAACGGCGGGCCAAACAGTCGGTGGTTTATGCAACAGCAACCATCAAACTAGTAGGAGAATACACGCCCGTGATAGTATAGGAGATTCCCACTGTCCCTATCTTTTTTTTTATCTCGGACATATATATACCGGCTTATCGTCAATAACTCGAAAACCAGCACGTTAAGGCCAATTTTGGTCTATACGATTCTTATGCAGTTTTAGATTCTCTACACGGTCCAATGATCGTTTTATTTTTTTGTCGAATTTTGAGAATTTTTTTTTTTTTTTCTCGAAAACGAGCTCGACGACCTGCACTTTTGACGACGCCATCGTGTTCCCCGGATTTTTTCCTGCAAGATAGGGTGGCGATTTTTTGTCCTACGACGATTTTTGACGCCGGAGCGATGATTCGGAGCAGAGCGGACTTAGAAACTTTCGCGCGTCGACCGCCGGACCGATCGCTCCAGGCTGTTTTTCGTCAATAACTCGAAAACGAGCACGGTAACGCTCGTTTTCGCCCGTACGATACTTGTACCGTTTACCGTTGGCTACCTGGCAGATGGTTTGTTTTTTTTTTATCTCGAATTTTGAGAGCTTTTTTAACTTTTTTCTCAAAAACGAGCACGTGAACGCCAATTTTCGTCTATACGATTCTTATGCAGTTTTATATTCTCTACACGGTCCAGTGATCGTTTTATTTTTTTGTCGAATTTTGAGAATTTTTTTTTTTTTTTCTCGAAAACGAGCTCGACGACCTGCACTTTTGACGACGCCATCGTGTTCCCCGGATTTTTTCCTGCAAGATAGCGTGTCTATTTTTTGTCCTACGACGATTTTTGACGCCGGAGCGGTGTTTCGGAGCAGAGCGGACTTAGAAACTTTCGCGCGTCGACCGCCGGAGCGATCGCTCCAGGCTGTTTTTCGTCAATAACTCGAAAACGAGCACGGTAACGCTCATTTTCGCCCGTACGATACTTGTACCGTTTACCGTTGGCTACCTGGTAGATGGTTTTTTTTTTTTTTATCTCGAAGTTTGAGAGCTTTTTTAATTTTTTCCACAAAAACGAGCACGTGAACGCCAATTTTCGTCTATACGATTCTTATGCAGTTTTATATTCTCTACACGGTCCACTGATCGTTTTATTTTTTTGTCGAATTTTCAGAATTTTTTTTTTTTTTTTCTCGAAAACGAGCTCGACGACCTGCACTTTTGACGACGCCATCGTGTTCCCCGGATTTTTTCCTGCAAGATAGCGTGTCTATTTTTTGTCCTACGACGATTTTTGACGCCGGAGCGATGATTCGGAGCAGAGCGGACTTAGAAACTTTCGCGCGTCGACCGCCGGAGCGATCGCTCCAGGCTGTTTTTCGTCAATAACTCGAAAACGAGCACGGTAACGCTCATTTTCGCCCGTACGATACTTGTACCGTTTACCGTTGGCTACCTGGTAGATGGTTTTTTTTTTTTTTATCTCGAAGTTTGAGAGCTTTTTTAATTTTTTCAACAAAAACGAGCACGTGAACGCCAATTTTCGTCTATACGATTCTGCAGTTTTATATTGTCTACACGGTCCACTGATCGTTTTATTTTTTTGTCGAATTTTGAGAATTTTTTTTTTTTTTCTCGAAAACGAGCTCGACGACCTGCACTTTTGACGACGCCATCGTGTTCCCCGGATTTTTTCCTGCAAGATAGCGTGTCTATTTTTTGTCCTACGACGATTTTTGACGCCGGAGCGGTGTTTCGGAGCAGAGCGGACTTAGAAACTTTAGCGCGTCGACCGCCGGAGCGATCGCTCCAGGCTGTTTTTCGTCAATAACTCGAAAACGAGCACGGTAACGCTCATTTTCGCCCGTACGATACTTGTACCGTTTACCGTTGGCTACCTGGTAGATGGTTCTTTTTTTTTTTATCTCGAAGTTTGAGAGCTTTTTTAATTTTTTCCACAAAAACGAGCACGTGAACGCCAATTTTCGTCTATACGATTCTTATGCAGTTTTATATTCTCTACACGGTCCACTGTTCGTTTTATTTTTTTGTCGAATTTTGAGAATTTTTTTTTTTTTTTTCTCGAAAACGAGCTCGACGACCTGCACTTTTGACGACGCCATCGTGTTCCCCGGATTTTTTCCTGCAAGATAGGGTGGCGATTTTTTGTCCTACGACGATTTTTGACGCCGGAGCGATGATTCGGAGCAGAGCGACTTAGAAACTTTCGCGCGTCGACCGCCGGACCGATCGCTCCAGGCTGTTTTTCGTCAATAACTCGAAAACGAGCACGGTAACGCTCGTTTCGCCCGTACGATACTTGTACCGTTTACCGTTGGCTACCTGGCAGATGGTTTGTTTTTTTTTTATCTCGAATTTTGAGAGCTTTTTTAACTTTTTTCTCAAAAACGAGCACGTGAACGCCAATTTTGGTCTATACGATTCTTATGCAGTTTTAGATTCTCTACACGGTCCACTGATCGTTTTATTTTTTTGTCGAGTTTTGAGAATTTTTTTTTTTTTTTCTCGAAAACTAGCTCGACGACCTGCACTTTTGACGACGCCATCGTGTTCCCCGGATTTTTTCCTGCAAGATAGGCTGCGATTTTTGTCCTACTCCCATATTCGTGTCTTTTTGCTTAACGAAATCTTTTATATACTAATAACTTTTTAATAAAAAAACGTGCGACGGCAAAATCCGTCTTAGAGTCACTGGGGTGGTGACATGACAAAATATGTTAAGATCAGCCGCCCCTATGCGTAAAGTATGTCGTTTTTCCATTTTTTCACCCCGGAGCGACACCAACATTGTGTTGCAATTTTAAACCGCGCGGTTAAACGGCGGGCCAAACAGTCGCTGGTTTATGCAACAACAACCATCAAACTAGTAGGAGAATACACGCCCGTGATAGTATAGGAGATTCCCACTGTCCCTATCTTTTTTTTTATCTCGGACATATATATACCGGCTTATCGTCAATAACTCGAAAACCAGCACGTTAAGGCCAATTTTGGTCTATACGATTCTTATGCAGTTTTAGATTCTCTACACGGTCCAATGATCGTTTTATTTTTTTGTCGAATTTTGAGAATTTTTTTTTTTTTTTCTCGAAAACGAGCTCGACGACCTGCACTTTTGACGACGCCATCGTGTTCCCCGGATATTTTCCTGCAAGATAGCGTGTCTATTTTTTGTCCTACGACGATTTTTGACGCCGGAGCGGTGTTTCGGAGCAGAGCGGACTTGAAAACTTTCGCGCGTTCGACCGCCGGAGCGATCGCTCCAGGCTGTTTTTCGTCAATAACTCGAAAACGAGCACGGTAACGCTCATTTTCGCCCGTACGATACTTGTACCGTTTACCGTTGGGCTACCTGGTAGATGGTTTTTTTTTTTTTTATCTCGAAGTTTGAGAGCTTTTTTAATTTTTTCCACAAAAACGAGCACGTGAACGCCAATTTTCGTCTATACGATTCTTATGCAGTTTTATATTCTCTACACGGTCCACTGATCGTTTTATTTTTTTTGTCGATTTTGAGAATTTTTTTTTTTTTTCTCGAAAACGAGCTCGACGACCTGCACTTTTGACGACGCCATCGTGTTCCCCGGATTTTTTCCTGCAAGATAGCGTGTCTATTTTTTGTCCTACGACGATTTTTGACGCCGGAGCGATGATTCGGAGCAGAGCGGACTTAGAAACTTTCGCGCGTCGACCGCCGGACCGATCGCTCCAGGCTGTTTTTCGTCAATAACTCGAAAACGAGCACGGTAACGCTCGTTTTCGCCCGTACGATACTTGTACCGTTTACCGTTGGCTACCTGGTAGATGGTTTTTTTTTTTTTTATCTCGAAGTTTGAGAGCTTTTTAATTTTTTCCACAAAAACGAGCACGTGAACGCCAATTTTCGTCTGTACGATTCTTATGCAGTTTTAGATTCTCTACACGGTCCAATGATCGTTTTATTTTTTTGTCGAATTTTGAGAATTTTTTTTTTTTTTTCTCGAAACGAGCTCGACGACCTGCACTTTTGACGACGCCATCGTGTTCCCCGGATTTTTTCCTGCAAGATAGGGTGGCGATTTTTTGTCCTACGACGATTTTTGACGCCGGAGCGGTGTTTCGGAGCAGAGGCGGACTTAGAAACTTTCGCGCGTCGACCGCCGGAGCGATCGCTCCAGGCTGTTTTTCGTCAATAACTCGAAAACGAGCACGGTAACGCTCATTTTCGCCCGTACGATACTTGTACCGTTTACCGTTGGCTACCTGGTAGATGGTTTTTTTTTTTTTATCTCGAAGTTTGAGAGCTTTTTTAATTTTTTCAACAAAAACGAGCACGTGAACGCCAATTTTCGTCTATACGATTCTTATGCAGTTTTATATTCTCTACACGGTCCAGTGATCGTTTTATTTTTTTGTCGAATTTTGAGAATTTTTTTTTTTTTTTCTCGAAAACGAGCTCGACGACCTGCACTTTTGACGACGCCATCGTGTTCCCCGGATTTTTTCCTGCAAGATAGGGTGGCGATTTTTTGTCCTACGACGATTTTTGACGCCGGAGGCGATGATTCGGAGCAGAGCGGACTTAGAAACTTTCGCGCGTCGACCGCCGGACCGATCGCTCCAGGCTGTTTTTCGTCAATAACTCGAAAACGAGCACGGTAACGCTCGTTTTCGCCCGTACGATACTTGTACCGTTTACCGTTGGCTACCTGGTAGACGGTTTTTTTTTTTTATCTCGAAGTTGAGAGCTTTTTTAATTTTTTCCACAAAAACGAGCACGTGAACGCCAATTTTCGTCTATTACGATTCTTATGCAGTTTTATATTGTCTACACGGTCCACTGATCGTTTTATTTTTTTGTCGAATTTTGAGAATTTTTTTTTTTTTTTTCTCGAAAACGAGCTCGACGACCTGCACTTTTGACGACGCCATCGTGTTCCCGGATTTTTTCCTGCAAGATAGCGTGTCTATTTTTGTCCTACGACGATTTTTGACGCCGGAGCGGTGTTTCGGAGCAGAGCGGACTTAGAAACTTTAGCGCGTCGACCGCCGGAGCGATCGCTCCAGCTGTTTTTCGTCAATAACTCGAAAACGAGCACGGTAACGCTCATTTTCGCCCGTACGATACTTGTACCGTTTACCGTTGGCTACCTGGTAGATGGTTCTTTTTTTTTTTATCTCGAAGTTTGAGAGCTTTTTTAATTTTTTCCACAAAAACGAGCACGTGAACGCCAATTTTCGTCTATACGATTCTTATGCAGTTTTATATTCTCTACACGGTCCACTGTTCGTTTTATTTTTTTGTCGAATTTTGAGAATTTTTTTTTTTTTTTTCGAAAACGAGCTCGACGACCTGCACTTTTGACGACGCCATCGTGTTCCCCGGATTTTTTCCTGCAAGATAGGGTGGCGATTTTTTTGTCCTACGACGATTTTTGACGCCGGAGCGATGATTCGGAGCAGAGCGGACTTAGAAAAAACTTTCGCGCGTCGACCGCCGGACCGATCGCTCCAGGCTGTTTTTCGTCAATAACTCGAAAACGAGCACGGTAACGCTCGTTTTCGCCCGTACGATACTTGTACCGTTTACCGTTGGCTACCTGGCAGATGGTTTGTTTTTTTTTTATCTCGAATTTTGAGAGCTTTTTTAACTTTTTTTCTCAAAAACGAGCACGTGAACGCCAATTTTGGTCTATACGATTCTTATGCAGTTTTAGATTCTCTACACGGTCCACTGATCGTTTTATTTTTTTGTCGAGTTTTGAGAATTTTTTTTTTTTTTCTCGAAAACTAGCTCGACGACCTGCACTTTTGACGACGCCATCGTGTTCCCCGGATTTTTTCCTGCAAGATAGCGTGTCTATTTTTTGTCCTACGACGATTTTTGACGCCGGAGCGGTGTTTCGGAGCAGAGCGGACTTAGAAACTTTCGCGCGTCGACCGCCGGAGCGATCGCTCCAGGCTGTTTTTCGTCAATAACTCGAAAACGAGCACGGTAACGCTCATTTTCGCCCGTACGATACTTGTACCGTTTACCGTTGGCTACCTGGTAGACGGTTTTTTTTTTTTTTATCTCGAAGTTTGAGAGCTTTTTTAATTTTTTCCACAAAAACGAGCACGTGAACGCCAATTTTCGTCTATACGATTCTTATGCAGTTTTATATTGTCTACACGGTCCACTGATCGTTTTATTTTTTTGTCGAATTTTGAGAATTTTTTTTTTTTTTCTCGAAAACGAGCTCGACGACCTGCACTTTTGACGACGCCATCGTGTTCCCCGGATTTTTTCCTGCAAGATAGCGTGTCTATTTTTTGTCCTACGACGATTTTTGACGCCGGAGCGGTGTTTCGGAGCAGAGCGGACTTAGAAACTTTAGCGCGTCGACCGCCGGAGCGATCGCTCCAGGCTGTTTTTCGTCAATAACTCGAAAACGAGCACGGTAACGCTCATTTTCGCCCGTACGATACTTGTACCGTTTACCGTTGGCTACCTGGTAGATGGTTCTTTTTTTTTTTATCTCGAAGTTTGAGAGCTTTTTTAATTTTTTCCACAAAAACGAGCACGTGAACGCCAATTTTCGTCTATACGATTCTTATGCAGTTTTATATTCTCTACACGGTCCACTGTTCGTTTTATTTTTTTGTCGAATTTTGAGAATTTTTTTTTTTTTTTTCGAAAACGAGCTCGACGACCTGCACTTTTGACGACGCCATCGTGTTCCCCGGATTTTTTCCTGCAAGATAGGGTGGCGATTTTTTGTCCTACGACGATTTTTGACGCCGGAGCGATGATTCGGAGCAGAGCGGACTTAGAAACTTTCGCGCGTCGACCGCCGGACCGATCGCTCCAGGCTGTTTTTCGTCAATAACTCGAAAACGAGCACGGTAACGCTCGTTTTCGCCCGTACGATACTTGTACCGTTTACCGTTGGCTACCTGGCAGATGGTTTGTTTTTTTTTTATCTCGAATTTTGAGAGCTTTTTTAACTTTTTTCTCAAAAACGAGCACGTGAACGCCAATTTTGGTCTATACGATTCTTATGCAGTTTTAGATTCTCTACACGGTCCACTGATCGTTTTATTTTTTTGTCGAGTTTTGAGAATTTTTTTTTTTTTTTCTCGAAAACTAGCTCGACGACCTGCACTTTTGACGACGCCATCGTGTTCCCCGGATTTTTTCCTGCAAGATAGCGTGTCTATTTTTTGTCCTACGACGATTTTTGACGCCGGAGCGGTGTTTCGGAGCAGAGCGGACTTAGAAACTTTCGCGCGTCGACCGCCGGAGCGATCGCTCCAGGCTGTTTTTCGTCAATAACTCGAAAACGAGCACGGTAACGCTCATTTTCGCCCGTACGATACTTGTACCGTTTACCGTTGGCTACCTGGTAGACGGTTTTTTTTTTTTTTATCTCGAAGTTTGAGAGCTTTTTTAATTTTTTCCACAAAAACGAGCACGTGAACGCCAATTTTCGTCTATACGATTCTTATGCAGTTTTATATTGTCTACACGGTCCACTGATCGTTTTATTTTTTTGTCGAATTTTGAGAATTTTTTTTTTTTTTTCTCGAAAACGAGCTCGACGACCTGCACTTTTGACGACGCCATCGTGTTCCCCGGATTTTTTCCTGCAAGATAGCGTGTCTATTTTTTGTCCTACGACGATTTTTGACGCCGGAGCGGTGGTTCGGAGCAGAGCGGACTTAGAAACTTTAGCGCGTCGACCGCCGGAGCGATCGCTCCAGGCTGTTTTTCGTCAATAACTCGAAAACGAGCACGGTAACGCTCATTTTCGCCCGTACGATACTTGTACCGTTTACCGTTGGCTACCTGGTAGATGGTTCTTTTTTTTTTTATCTCGAAGTTTGAGAGCTTTTTTAATTTTTTCCACAAAAACGAGCACGTGAACGCCAATTTTCGTCTATACGATTCTTATGCAGTTTTATATTCTCTACACGGTCCACTGTTCGTTTTATTTTTTTGTCGAATTTTGAGAATTTTTTTTTTTTTTTTCGAAAACGAGCTCGACGACCTGCACTTTTGACGACGCCATCGTGTTCCCCGGATTTTTTCCTGCAAGATAGGGTGGCGATTTTTTGTCCTACGACGATTTTTGACGCCGGAGCGATGATTCGGAGCAGAGCGGACTTAGAAACTTTCGCGCGTCGACCGCCGGACCGATCGCTCCAGGCTGTTTTTCGTCAATAACTCGAAAACGAGCACGGTAACGCTCGTTTTCGCCCGTACGATACTTGTACCGTTTACCGTTGGCTACCTGGCAGATGGTTTGTTTTTTTTTTATCTCGAATTTTGAGAGCTTTTTTAACTTTTTTCTCAAAAACGAGCACGTGAACGCCAATTTTGGTCTATACGATTCTTATGCAGTTTTAGATTCTCTACACGGTCCACTGATCGTTTTATTTTTTTGTCGAGTTTTGAGAATTTTTTTTTTTTTTCTCGAAAACTAGCTCGACGACCTGCACTTTTGACGACGCCATCGTGTTCCCCGGATTTTTTCCTGCAAGATAGCGTGTCTATTTTTTGTCCTACGACGATTTTTGACGCCGGAGCGGTGTTTCGGAGCAGAGCGGACTTAGAAACTTTCGC
>NW_027488447.1:25000-27500 GCF_051014445.1 Colletes latitarsis | reverse complement strand
CCTGAGGCGAATAATCGCAAACGACGACGCGTCGATTGTGCGGCCATCGTTGCTCGCGCGACTAACGACGATCAGCCGAGACGGCTGTAGTTTATCGCATCGATTTCATCGAGCAACCGATGGACGCTGCCGCGTTCGTTCGTAAATGAATGTTATACATACTCACGGATAGCCTGAGGCGAATAATCGCAAACGACGACGCGTCGATTGTGCGGCCATCGTTGCTCGCGCGACTAACGACGATCAGCCGAGACGGCTGTAGTTTATCGCATCGATTTCATCGAGCAACCGATGGACGCTGCCGCGTTCGTTCGTAAATGAATGTTATACATACTCACGGATAGCCTGAGGCGAATAATCGCAAACGACGACGCGTCGATTGTGCGGCCATCGTTGCTCGCGCGACTAACGACGATCAGCCGAGACGGCTGTAGTTTATCGCATCGATTTCATCGAGCAACCGATGGACGCTGCCGCGTTCGTTCGTAAATGAATGTTATACATACTCACGGATAGCCTGAGGCGAATGATCGCAAACGACGACGCGTCGATTTTGCGGCCATCGTTGCTCGCGCGACTAACGACGACCAGCCGAGAAGGCTGTAGTTTATCGCATCGATTTCATCGAGCAACCGATGGGCGCTGCCGCGTTCGTTCGTATATGAATATTATACATACTCACGGATAGC
Organism: Colletes latitarsis; assembly: GCF_051014445.1. NCBI lineage: Eukaryota > Metazoa > Arthropoda > Insecta > Hymenoptera > Colletidae > Colletes > Colletes latitarsis. The sequence continues at coordinate 26,811 of NW_027488447.1, read as the reverse complement.
CAGAGGCGAATAATCGCAAACGACGACGCGTCGATTTTGCGGCCATCGTTGCTCGCGCGACTAACGACGACCAGCCGAGACGGCTGTAGTTTATCGCATCGATTTCATCGAGCAACCGGTGGACGCTGCCGCGTTCGTTCGTAAATGAATAATATACATACTCATGGCTAACTTGAGGCGAATAATCGCAAACGACGACGCGTCGATTTTGCGGCCATCGTTGCTCGCGCGACTAACGACGACCAGCCGAAACGGCTGTAGTTTATCGCATCGATTTCATCGAGCAACCGATGGACGCTGCCGCGTTCGTTCGTAAATGAATAATATACATACTCATGGCTAACTTGAGGCGAATAATCGCAAACGACGACGCGTCGATTTTGCGGCCATCGTTGCTCGCGCGACTAACGACGACCAGCCGAAACGGCTGTAGTTTATCGCATCGATTTCATCGAGCAACCGATGGACGCTGCCGCGTTCGTTCGTAAATGAATAATATACATACTCATGGCTAACTTGAGGCGAATAATCGCAAACGACGACGCGTCGATTTTGCGGCCATCGTTGCTCGCGCGACTAACGACGACCAGCCGAAACGGCTGTAGTTTATCGCATCGATTTCATCGAGCAACCGATGGACGCTGCCGCGTTCGTTCGTAAATGAATAATATACATACTCATGGCTAACTTGAGGCGAATAATCGCAAACGACGACGCGTCGATTTTGCGGCCATCGTTGCTCGCGCGACTAACGACGACCAGCCGAAACGGCTGTAGTTTATCGCATCGATTTCATCGAGCAACCGATGGACGCTGCCGCGTTCGTTCGTAAATGAATGTTATACATACTCATGGCTAACTTGAGGCGAATAATCGCAAACGACGACGCGTCGATTTTGCGGCCATCGTTGCTCGCGCGACTAACGACGACCAGCCGAGACGGCTGTAGTTTATCGCATCGATTTCATCGAGCAACCGATGGACGCTGCCGCGTTCGTTCGTAAATGAATAATATACATACTCATGGCTAACGTGAGGCGAATAATCGCAAACGACGACGCGTCGATTGTGCGGCCATCCGTTGCTCGCGCGACTAACGACGACCAGCCGAGAAGGCTGTAGTTTATCGCATCGATTTCATCGAGCAACCGATGGGCGCTGCCGCGTGCGTTCGCCCGATTGCGCGTGAAGTTACTGTTCGGAACCAAGAATATACGGGTGTATTATACCCGTTTGGTCGCAGCCACGCGCAAAGGCTTTTGAATGTACTGTACGCCCGGCCGTCGAACGATGGTTTTCCGTCATTCAGGAAACAAAAAGAAACTTTTGTCGTCGATATGGCGCGTTCAATCCTCCGTCGATACGCTGGTCGGAGGTGCGAACATCGAATATTTTTAAAGCAAAGAACAAGGAGCATTTTTAAATACAAAGAGAAAAATTGTAAATTGTATATGATTACCCTGAACGGTGGATCACTTGGCTCGTGGGTCGATGAAGAACGCAGCTAATTGCGCGTCAACGTGTGAACTGCAGGACACATGAACATCGACATTTCGAACGCACATTGCGGTCCACGGATAAAATTCCTGGACCACGCCTGGCTGAGGGTCGTTCACTTGTCCTAAAACTGCTTGCGTTGTTCTCAGATTCCCTAACCCCGCCGTCGTTTACCTCTCCTTTCGGGGAGATGGCGAAGAACGTTTCGGAGCCGGGTCGATGAAGAGAAAGGTATCAACGTACGAGCGAGAATTTGGGTATTTCGTTGGCGTTTGTCGCTGGACGTACGAAAAAGAATAAATATTATATATTAT
>NW_027488447.1:2500-17500 GCF_051014445.1 Colletes latitarsis | reverse complement strand
CTAACCCAGACCTAACCCAGACCTAACCCAGTCCTAACACAGTCCTAACCTAGTCCTAACCAAGTCCTAACCCAGAACCTACCCAGTCCTAACCCAAACCTAACCCAGACCTAACCCAGACCTAACCCAGTCCTAGCCCAGTCCTAACCCAGACCTAACCCAGTCCTAACCCAGACCTAACCCAGACCTAACCCAGTCCTAACCCAGTCCTAACCCAGACCTAACCCAGTCCTAACCCAGTCCTAACCCAGCCCTAACCCAGACCTAACCCAGACCTAACCCAGACCTAACCCAGAAATAACCCAGACCTAACCCAGACCTAACCCAGTCCTAACCCAGTACTAACCCAGTCCTAACCCAGACCTAACCCAGACCTAACCCAGACCTAACCCAGACCTAACCCAGACCTAACCCAGACCTAACCCAGAAATAACCCAGACCTAACCCAGACCTAACCCAGTCCTAACCCAGAAATACCCCAGACCTGACCCAGACCTAACCCAGACCTAACCCAGCCCTAACCCAGACCTAACCCAGACCTAACCCAGACCTAACCCAGAAATAACCCAGACCTAACCCAGACCTAACCCAGTCCTAACCCAGTACTAACCCAGTCCTAACCCAGACCTAACCCAGTCCTAACCCAGACCTAACCCAGACCTAACCCAGTCCTAACCTAGACCTAACCCAGTCCTAAACCAGACCTAACCCAATCCTAACCCAGACCTAACCCAGACCTAACCCAGACCTAACCCAGAAATAACCCAGACCTAACCCAGACCTAACCCAGTCCTAACCCAGTACTAACCCAGTCCTAACCCAGACCTAACCCAGACCTAACCCAGACCTAACCCAGACCTAACCCAGACCTAACCCAGACCTAACCCAGAAATAACCCAGACCTAACCCAGACCTAACCCAGTCCTAACCCAGAAATACCCCAGACCTGACCCAGACCTAACCCAGACCTAACCCAGCCCTAACCCAGACCTAACCCAGACCTAACCCAGACCTAACCCAGAAATAACCCAGACCTAACCCAGACCTAACCCAGTCCTAACCCAGTACTAACCCAGTCCTAACCCAGACCTAATCCAGTCCTAACCCAGACCTAACCCAGACCTAACCCAGACCTAACCCAGACCTAACCCAGAAATAACCCAGACCTAACCCAGACCTAACCCAGTCCTAACCCAGTCCTAACCCAGTCCTAACCCAGTCTTAAACCAGTCCTAACTCAGACCTAACCGAGACGTAACCCAGACCTTATCCAATTCAGTCCTAACACAGTCCATATTCATTTTTTTTTTTTTTTTTTGTTTTTTTTTTTTTATTTCTGTTTTAGATACCGAAGGAGATCCTTGGATAGGCACCCATGCCTCAGAAGAATATATGGGTAGTTTGAGAATCTGACTCACCATACCCCACAAGTGTCTCATCCGTCTTTACTCATTCAGACACCACTCATGCCAACAAGCATCCCGGGACGCAGGCGAAACTGCTCTCCGCATTACTTCACCTAACCAATTCTAAACTAGCCCTAACGCAGTTCCAATACAGTCATTACAAAATGGGCTAGGTCTGGGCCAGTGTTGCGGGGGTTTGGGGCGCGCAGACCCCAGTCAGCAAAACGAATTCAATATGATGCTGTTCAATTTAATATGATACCGCTATTACAAAGGGGGTTAGGTCTGGGCTAGTGTAGCGGGGGACTGGGGGGCGCAGACCCCTGTCAGCAAAACGAATTCAATATGATGCTGCTCAATTTAATTTGATACCGCTATTACAAAATGGGTTAGGTCTGGGCTGGTGTAGCGGGGGTTTGGGGGGCGCAGACCCCAGTCAGCAAAACGAATTCAATATGATGCTGTTCAATTTAATTTGATACCGCTATTACAAAATGGGTTAGGTCTGGGCTAGTGTAGCGGGGGTTTGGGGGGCGCAGACCCCTGTCAGCAAAACGAATTTAGTACGATGCTGTTCAATTTAATTTGATACCGCTATTACAAAATGGGTTAGGTCTGGGCTAGTGTAGCGGGGGTTTGGGGGGCGCAGCCCCCCATTCAGCAAAACGAATTATGTACGATGCTGTTCAATTTAATATGATACCACTATTACAAAGTGGGTTAGGTCTGGGCTAGTGTAGCGGGGGTCTGGGGGGCGCAGACCCCTGTCAGCAAAACGAATTCAATATGATGCTGTTCAATTTAATTTGATACAGCTATTACAAAATGGGTTAGGTCTGGGCTAGTGTAGCGGGGGTTTGGGGGGCGCAGCCCCCCATTCAGCAAAACGAATTATGTACGATGCTGTTCAATTTAATATGATACCACTATTACAAAGTGGGTTAGGTCTGGGCTAGTGTAGCGGGGGTCTGGGGGGCGCAGACCCCAGTCAGCAAAACGAATTCAATATGATGCTGTTCAATTTAATTTGATACCGCTATTACAAAATGGGTTAGGTCTGGGCTAGTGTAGCGGGGGTTTGGGGGGCGCAGCCCCCCATTCAGCAAAACGAATTTAGTACGATGCTGTTCAATTTAATATGATACCGCTATTACAAAGTGGGTTAGGTCCGGGCTAGTGTTGCGGGGGTCTGGGGCGCGCAGACCCCAGTCAGCAAAACGAATTCAACATGATGCTGTTCAATTTAATATGATACCGCTATTACAAAGGGGGTTAGGTCTGGGCTAGTGTAGCGGGGGTCTGGGGGGCGCAGACCCCTGTCAGCAAAACGAATTTAGTACGATGCTGTTCAATTTAATTTGATACCGCTATTACAAAATGGGTTAGGTCTGGGCTAGTGTAGCGGGGGTTTGGGGGGCGCAGCCCCCCATTCAGCAAAACGAATTAAGTACGATGCTGTTCAATTTAATATGATACCACTATTACAAAGTGGGTTAGGTCTGGGCTATTGTAGCGGGGGTCTGGGGGGCGCAGACCCCAGTCGGCAAAACGAATTCAATATGATGCTGTTCAATTTAGTTTGATACCGCTATTACAAAATGGGTTAGGTCTGGGCTAGTGTAGCGGGGGTTTGGGGGGCGCAGCCCCCCATTCAGCAAAACGAATTTAGTACGATGCTGTTCAATTTAATGTGATACCGCTATTACAAAGTGGGTTAGGTCCGGGCTAGTGTTGCGGGGGTCTGGGGCGCGCAGACCCCAGTCAGCAAAACGAATTCAATATGATGCTGTTCAATTTAATATGATACCGCTATTACAAAGGGGGTTAGGTCTGGGCTAGTGTAGCGGGGGTCTGGGGGGCGCAGACCCCTGTCAGCAAAACGAATTTAGTACGATGCTGTTCAATTTAATTTGATACCGCTATTACAAAATGGGTTAGGTCTGGGCTAGTGTAGCGGGGGTTTGGGGGGCGCAGCCCCCCATTCAGCAAAACGAATTAAGTACGATGCTGTTCAATTTAATATGATACCACTATTACAAAGTGGGTTAGGTCTGGGCTATTGTAGCGGGGGTCTGGGGGGCGCAGACCCCAGTCAGCAAAACGAATTCAATATGATGCTGTTCAATTTAATTTGATACCGCTATTACAAAATGGGTTAGGTCTGGGCTAGTGTAGCGGGGGTTTGGGGGGCGCAGCCCCCCATTCAGCAAAACGAATTTAGTACGATGCTGTTCAATTTAATATGATACCGCTATTACAAAGTGGGTTAGGTCCGGGCTAGTGTTGCGGGGGTCTGGGGGGCGCAGCCCCCCAGTCAGCAAAACGAATTTAGTACGATGCTGTTCAATTTAATTTGATACCGCTATTACAAAATGGGTTAGGTCTGGGCTAGTGTAGCGGGGGTTTGGGGGGCGCAGCCCCCCATTCAGCAAAACGAATTAAGTACGATGCTGTTCAATTTAATATGATACCACTATTACAAAGTGGGTTTGGTCTGGGCTAGTGTAGCGGGGGTCTGGGGGGCGCAGACCCCAGTCAGCAAAACGAATTCAATATGATGCTGTTCAACCCCTCGGGAATTTTTAATTTCTGTTTTATTCACCGTAATGCTCATGGAACGTACTTTCACATTCTTGTTTTTTGCTTCACGAAAATTTTTGTACACTAATTACTTTTTAATAGGAAAACGTGCAACGGCAAACTCCTTCCTAGGGTCACTGGGAAGATGACATTGACAAAATATGTTAAGATCAGCCGCCCCTATGCGTAAAGTATGTCGTTTTTCCATTTTTTCGATCCGGAGCGACACCAACATTGTGTTGCAATTTTAAACTGCGCGGTTAAACGGCGGGCCAAACAGTCGGTGGTTTATGCAACAGCAACCATCAAACTAGTAGGAGAATACACGCCCGTGATAGTATAGGAGATTCCCACTGTCCCTATCTTTTTTTTTATCTCGGACATATATATACCGGCTTATCGTCAATAACTCGAAAACCAGCACGTTAAGGCCAATTTTGGTCTATACGATTCTTATGCAGTTTTAGATTCTCTACACGGTCCAATGATCGTTTTATTTTTTTGTCGAATTTTGAGAATTTTTTTTTTTTTTTCTCGAAAACGAGCTCGACGACCTGCACTTTTGACGACGCCATCGTGTTCCCCGGATTTTTTCCTGCAAGATAGGGTGGCGATTTTTTGTCCTACGACGATTTTTGACGCCGGAGCGATGATTCGGAGCAGAGCGGACTTAGAAACTTTCGCGCGTCGACCGCCGGACCGATCGCTCCAGGCTGTTTTTCGTCAATAACTCGAAAACGAGCACGGTAACGCTCGTTTTCGCCCGTACGATACTTGTACCGTTTACCGTTGGCTACCTGGCAGATGGTTTGTTTTTTTTTTATCTCGAATTTTGAGAGCTTTTTTAACTTTTTTCTCAAAAACGAGCACGTGAACGCCAATTTTCGTCTATACGATTCTTATGCAGTTTTATATTCTCTACACGGTCCAGTGATCGTTTTATTTTTTTGTCGAATTTTGAGAATTTTTTTTTTTTTTTCTCGAAAACGAGCTCGACGACCTGCACTTTTGACGACGCCATCGTGTTCCCCGGATTTTTTCCTGCAAGATAGCGTGTCTATTTTTTGTCCTACGACGATTTTTGACGCCGGAGCGGTGTTTCGGAGCAGAGCGGACTTAGAAACTTTCGCGCGTCGACCGCCGGAGCGATCGCTCCAGGCTGTTTTTCGTCAATAACTCGAAAACGAGCACGGTAACGCTCATTTTCGCCCGTATGATACTTGTACCGTTTACCGTTGGCTACCTGGTAGATGGTTTTTTTTTTTTTTATCTCGAAGTTTGAGAGCTTTTTTAATTTTTTCCACAAAAACGAGCACGTGAACGCCAATTTTCGTCTATACGATTCTTATGCAGTTTTATATTCTCTACACGGTCCACTGATCGTTTTATTTTTTTGTCGAATTTTCAGAATTTTTTTTTTTTTTTCTCGAAAACGAGCTCGACGACCTGCACTTTTGACGACGCCATCGTGTTCCCCGGATTTTTTCCTGCAAGATAGCGTGTCTATTTTTTGTCCTACGACGATTTTTGACGCCGGAGCGATGATTCGGAGCAGAGCGGACTTAGAAACTTTCGCGCGTCGACCGCCGGAGCGATCGCTCCAGGCTGTTTTTCGTCAATAACTCGAAAACGAGCACGGTAACGCTCATTTTCGCCCGTACGATACTTGTACCGTTTACCGTTGGCTACCTGGTAGATGGTTTTTTTTTTTTTTATCTCGAAGTTTGAGAGCTTTTTTAATTTTTTCAACAAAAACGAGCACGTGAACGCCAATTTTCGTCTATACGATTCTTATGCAGTTTTATATTCTCTACACGGTCCACTGATCGTTTTATTTTTTTGTCGAATTTTGAGAATTTTTTTTTTTTTTTCTCGAAAACGAGCTCGACGACCTGCACTTTTGACGACGCCATCGTGTTCCCCGGATTTTTTCCTGCAAGATAGGGTGGCGATTTTTTGTCCTACGACGATTTTTGACGCCGGAGCGATGATTCGGAGCAGAGCGGACTTAGAAACTTTCGCGCGTCGACCGCCGGACCGATCGCTCCAGGCTGTTTTTCGTCAATAACTCGAAAACGAGCACGGTAACGCTCGTTTTCGCCCGTACGATACTTGTACCGTTTACCGTTGGCTACCTGGTAGACGGTTTTTTTTTTTTTTATCTCGAAGTTTGAGAGCTTTTTTAATTTTTTCCACAAAAACGAGCACGTGAACGCCAATTTTCGTCTATACGATTCTTATGCAGTTTTATATTGTCTACACGGTCCACTGATCGTTTTATTTTTTTGTCGAATTTTGAGAATTTTTTTTTTTTTTTCTCGAAAACGAGCTCGACGACCTGCACTTTTGACGACGCCATCGTGTTCCCCGGATTTTTTCCTGCAAGATAGCGTGTCTATTTTTTGTCCTACGACGATTTTTGACGCCGGAGCGGTGTTTCGGAGCAGAGCGGACTTAGAAACTTTAGCGCGTCGACCGCCGGAGCGATCGCTCCAGGCTGTTTTTCGTCAATAACTCGAAAACGAGCACGGTAACGCTCATTTTCGCCCGTACGATACTTGTACCGTTTACCGTTGGCTACCTGGTAGATGGTTCTTTTTTTTTTTATCTCGAAGTTTGAGAGCTTTTTTAATTTTTTCCACAAAAACGAGCACGTGAACGCCAATTTTCGTCTATACGATTCTTATGCAGTTTTATATTCTCTACACGGTCCACTGTTCGTTTTATTTTTTTGTCGAATTTTGAGAATTTTTTTTTTTTTTTCTCGAAAACGAGCTCGACGACCTGCACTTTTGACGACGCCATCGTGTTCCCCGGATTTTTTCCTGCAAGATAGGGTGGCGATTTTTTGTCCTACGACGATTTTTGACGCCGGAGCGATGATTCGGAGCAGAGCGGACTTAGAAACTTTCGCGCGTCGACCGCCGGACCGATCGCTCCAGGCTGTTTTTCGTCAATAACTCGAAAACGAGCACGGTAACGCTCGTTTTCGCCCGTACGATACTTGTACCGTTTACCGTTGGCTACCTGGCAGATGGTTTGTTTTTTTTTTATCTCGAATTTTGAGAGCTTTTTTAACTTTTTTCTCAAAAACGAGCACGTGAACGCCAATTTTGGTCTATACGATTCTTATGCAGTTTTAGATTCTCTACACGGTCCACTGATCGTTTTATTTTTTTGTCGAGTTTTGAGAATTTTTTTTTTTTTTTCTCGAAAACTAGCTCGACGACCTGCACTTTTGACGACGCCATCGTGTTCCCCGGATTTTTTCCTGCAAGATAGGCTGGCGATTTTTTGTCCTACTCCCATATTCGTGTCTTTTTGCTTAACGAAATCTTTTATATACTAATAACTTTTTAATAAAAAAACGTGCGACGGCAAAATCCGTCTTAGAGTCACTGGGGTGGTGACATGACAAAATATGTTAAGATCAGCCGCCCCTATGCGTAAAGTATGTCGTTTTTCCATTTTTTCACCCCGGAGCGACACCAACATTGTGTTGCAATTTTAAACCGCGCGGTTAAACGGCGGGCCAAACAGTCGCTGGTTTATGCAACAACAACCATCAAACTAGTAGGAGAATACACGCCCGTGATAGTATAGGAGATTCCCACTGTCCCTATCTTTTTTTTTATCTCGGACATATATATACCGGCTTATCGTCAATAACTCGAAAACCAGCACGTTAAGGCCAATTTTGGTCTATACGATTCTTATGCAGTTTTAGATTCTCTACACGGTCCAATGATCGTTTTATTTTTTTGTCGAATTTTGAGAATTTTTTTTTTTTTTTTCTCGAAAACGAGCTCGACGACCTGCACTTTTGACGACGCCATCGTGTTCCCCGGATATTTTCCTGCAAGATAGCGTGTCTATTTTTTGTCCTACGACGATTTTTGACGCCGGAGCGGTGTTTCGGAGCAGAGCGGACTTGAAAACTTTCGCGCGTCGACCGCCGGAGCGATCGCTCCAGGCTGTTTTTCGTCAATAACTCGAAAACGAGCACGGTAACGCTCATTTTCGCCCGTACGATACTTGTACCGTTTACCGTTGGCTACCTGGTAGATGGTTTTTTTTTTTTTTATCTCGAAGTTTGAGAGCTTTTTTAATTTTTTCCACAAAAACGAGCACGTGAACGCCAATTTTCGTCTATACGATTCTTATGCAGTTTTATATTCTCTACACGGTCCACTGATCGTTTTATTTTTTTGTCGAATTTTGAGAATTTTTTTTTTTTTTTTCTCGAAAACGAGCTCGACGACCTGCACTTTTGACGACGCCATCGTGTTCCCCGGATTTTTTCCTGCAAGATAGCGTGTCTATTTTTTGTCCTACGACGATTTTTGACGCCGGAGCGATGATTCGGAGCAGAGCGGACTTAGAAACTTTCGCGCGTCGACCGCCGGACCGATCGCTCCAGGCTGTTTTTCGTCAATAACTCGAAAACGAGCACGGTAACGCTCGTTTTCGCCCGTACGATACTTGTACCGTTTACCGTTGGCTACCTGGTAGATGGTTTTTTTTTTTTTTATCTCGAAGTTTGAGAGCTTTTTTAATTTTTTCCACAAAAACGAGCACGTGAACGCCAATTTTCGTCTGTACGATTCTTATGCAGTTTTAGATTCTCTACACGGTCCAATGATCGTTTTATTTTTTTGTCGAATTTTGAGAATTTTTTTTTTTTTTTCTCGAAAACGAGCTCGACGACCTGCACTTTTGACGACGCCATCGTGTTCCCCGGATTTTTTCCTGCAAGATAGGGTGGCGATTTTTTGTCCTACGACGATTTTTGACGCCGGAGCGGTGTTTCGGAGCAGAGCGGACTTAGAAACTTTCGCGCGTCGACCGCCGGAGCGATCGCTCCAGGCTGTTTTTCGTCAATAACTCGAAAACGAGCACGGTAACGCTCATTTTCGCCCGTACGATACTTGTACCGTTTACCGTTGGCTACCTGGTAGATGGTTTTTTTTTTTTTATCTCGAAGTTTGAGAGCTTTTTTAATTTTTTCAACAAAAACGAGCACGTGAACGCCAATTTTCGTCTATACGATTCTTATGCAGTTTTATATTCTCTACACGGTCCAGTGATCGTTTTATTTTTTTGTCGAATTTTGAGAATTTTTTTTTTTTTTTTCTCGAAAACGAGCTCGACGACCTGCACTTTTGACGACGCCATCGTGTTCCCCGGATTTTTTCCTGCAAGATAGGGTGGCGATTTTTTGTCCTACGACGATTTTTGACGCCGGAGCGATGATTCGGAGCAGAGCGGACTTAGAAACTTTCGCGCGTCGACCGCCGGACCGATCGCTCCAGGCTGTTTTTCGTCAATAACTCGAAAACGAGCACGGTAACGCTCGTTTTCGCCCGTACGATACTTGTACCGTTTACCGTTGGCTACCTGGTAGACGGTTTTTTTTTTTTTTTATCTCGAAGTTTGAGAGCTTTTTTAATTTTTTCCACAAAAACGAGCACGTGAACGCCAATTTTCGTCTATACGATTCTTATGCAGTTTTATATTGTCTACACGGTCCACTGATCGTTTTATTTTTTTGTCGAATTTTGAGAATTTTTTTTTTTTTTTCTCGAAAACGAGCTCGACGACCTGCACTTTTGACGACGCCATCGTGTTCCCCGGATTTTTTCCTGCAAGATAGCGTGTCTATTTTTTGTCCTACGACGATTTTTGACGCCGGAGCGGTGTTTCGGAGCAGAGCGGACTTAGAAACTTTAGGTCGACCGCCGGAGCGATCGCTCCAGGCTGTTTTTCGTCAATAACTCGAAAACGAGCACGGTAACGCTCATTTTCGCCCGTACGATACTTGTACCGTTTACCGTTGGCTACCTGGTAGATGGTTCTTTTTTTTTTTATCTCGAAGTTTGAGAGCTTTTTTAATTTTTTCCACAAAAACGAGCACGTGAACGCCAATTTTCGTCTATACGATTCTTATGCAGTTTTATATTCTCTACACGGTCCACTGTTCGTTTTATTTTTTTGTCGAATTTTGAGAATTTTTTTTTTTTTTTTCGAAAACGAGCTCGACGACCTGCACTTTTGACGACGCCATCGTGTTCCCCGGATTTTTTCCTGCAAGATAGGGTGGCGATTTTTTGTCCTACGACGATTTTTGACGCCGGAGCGATGATTCGGAGCAGAGCGGACTTAGAAACTTTCGCGCGTCGACCGCCGGACCGATCGCTCCAGGCTGTTTTTCGTCAATAACTCGAAAACGAGCACGGTAACGCTCGTTTCGCCCGTACGATACTTGTACCGTTTACCGTTGGCTACCTGGCAGATGGTTTGTTTTTTTTTTATCTCGAATTTTGAGAGCTTTTTTAACTTTTTTCTCAAAAACGAGCACGTGAACGCCAATTTTGGTCTATACGATTCTTATGCAGTTTTAGATTCTCTACACGGTCCACTGATCGTTTTATTTTTTTGTCGAGTTTTGAGAATTTTTTTTTTTTTTTCTCGAAAACTAGCTCGACGACCTGCACTTTTGACGACGCCATCGTGTTCCCCGGATTTTTTCCTGCAAGATAGCGTGTCTATTTTTTGTCCTACGACGATTTTGACGCCGGAGCGGTGTTTCGGAGCAGAGCGGACTTAGAAACTTTCGCGCGTCGACCGCCGGAGCGATCGCTCCAGGCTGTTTTTCGTCAATAACTCGAAAACGAGCACGGTAACGCTCATTTTCGCCCGTACGATACTTGTACCGTTTACCGTTGGCTACCTGGTAGACGGTTTTTTTTTTTTTTATCTCGAAGTTTGAGAGCTTTTTTAATTTTTTCCACAAAAACGAGCACGTGAACGCCAATTTTCGTCTATACGATTCTTATGCAGTTTTATATTGTCTACACGGTCCACTGATCGTTTTATTTTTTTGTCGAATTTTGAGAATTTTTTTTTTTTTTCTCGAAAACGAGCTCGACGACCTGCACTTTTGACGACGCCATCGTGTTCCCCGGATTTTTTCCTGCAAGATAGCGTGTCTATTTTTTGTCCTACGACGATTTTTTGACGCCGGAGCGGTGTTTCGGAGCAGAGCGGACTTAGAAACTTTAGCGCGTCGACCGCCGGAGCGATCGCTCCAGGCTGTTTTTCGTCAATAACTCGAAAACGAGCACGGTAACGCTCATTTCGCCCGTACGATACTTGTACCGTTTACCGTTGGCTACCTGGTAGATGGTTCTTTTTTTTTTTATCTCGAAGTTTGAGAGCTTTTTTAATTTTTTCCACAAAAACGAGCACGTGAACGCCAATTTTCGTCTATACGATTCTTATGCAGTTTTATATTCTCTACACGGTCCACTGTTCGTTTTATTTTTTTGTCGAATTTTGAGAATTTTTTTTTTTTTTTTCGAAAACGAGCTCGACGACCTGCACTTTTGACGACGCCATCGTGTTCCCCGGATTTTTTCCTGCAAGATAGGGTGGCGATTTTTTGTCCTACGACGATTTTTGACGCCGGAGCGATGATTCGGAGCAGAGCGGACTTAGAAACTTTCGCGCGTCGACCGCCGGACCGATCGCTCCAGGCTGTTTTTCGTCAATAACTCGAAAACGAGCACGGTAACGCTCGTTTTCGCCCGTACGATACTTGTACCGTTTACCGTTGGCTACCTGGCAGATGGTTTGTTTTTTTTTTATCTCGAATTTTGAGAGCTTTTTTAACTTTTTCTCAAAAACGAGCACGTGAACGCCAATTTTGGTCTATACGATTCTTATGCAGTTTTAGATTCTCTACACGGTCCACTGATCGTTTTATTTTTTTGTCGAGTTTTGAGAATTTTTTTTTTTTTTTCTCGAAAACTAGCTCGACGACCTGCACTTTTGACGACGCCATCGTGTTCCCCGGATTTTTTCCTGCAAGATAGCGTGTCTATTTTTTGTCCTACGACGATTTTTGACGCCGGAGCGGTGTTTCGGAGCAGAGCGGACTTAGAAACTTTCGCGCGTCGACCGCCGGAGCGATCGCTCCAGGCTGTTTTTCGTCAATAACTCGAAAACGAGCACGGTAACGCTCATTTTCGCCCGTACGATACTTGTACCGTTTACCGTTGGCTACCTGGTAGACGGTTTTTTTTTTTTTTATCTCGAAGTTTGAGAGCTTTTTTAATTTTTTCCACAAAAACGAGCACGTGAACGCCAATTTTCGTCTATACGATTCTTATGCAGTTTTATATTGTCTACACGGTCCACTGATCGTTTTATTTTTTTGTCGAATTTTGAGAATTTTTTTTTTTTTTCTCGAAAACGAGCTCGACGACCTGCACTTTTGACGACGCCATCGTGTTCCCCGGATTTTTTCCTGCAAGATAGCGTGTCTATTTTTTGTCCTACGACGATTTTTGACGCCGGAGCGGTGGTTCGGAGCAGAGCGGACTTAGAAACTTTAGCGCGTCGACCGCCGGAGCGATCGCTCCAGGCTGTTTTTCGTCAATAACTCGAAAACGAGCACGGTAACGCTCATTTTCGCCCGTACGATACTTGTACCGTTTACCGTTGGCTACCTGGTAGATGGTTCTTTTTTTTTTTATCTCGAAGTTTGAGAGCTTTTTTAATTTTTTCCACAAAAACGAGCACGTGAACGCCAATTTTCGTCTATACGATTCTTATGCAGTTTTATATTCTCTACACGGTCCACTGTTCGTTTTATTTTTTTGTCGAATTTTGAGAATTTTTTTTTTTTTTTCGAAAAACGAGCTCGACGACCTGCACTTTTGACGACGCCATCGTGTTCCCCGGATTTTTTCCTGCAAGATAGGGTGGCGATTTTTTGTCCTACGACGATTTTTGACGCCGGAGCGATGATTCGGAGCAGAGCGGACTTAGAAACTTTCGCGCGTCGACCGCCGGACCGATCGCTCCAGGCTGTTTTTCGTCAATAACTCGAAAACGAGCACGGTAACGCTCGTTTTCCGCCCGTACGATACTTGTACCGTTTACCGTTGGCTACCTGGCAGATGGTTTGTTTTTTTTTTATCTCGAATTTTGAGAGCTTTTTTAACTTTTTTCTCAAAAACGAGCACGTGAACGCCAATTTTGGTCTATACGATTCTTATGCAGTTTTAGATTCTCTACACGGTCCACTGATCGTTTTATTTTTTTGTCGAGTTTTGAGAATTTTTTTTTTTTTTTCTCGAAAACTAGCTCGACGACCTGCACTTTTGACGACGCCATCGTGTTCCCCGGATTTTTTCCTGCAAGATAGCGTGTCTATTTTTTGTCCTACGACGATTTTTGACGCCGGAGCGGTGTTTCGGAGCAGAGCGGACTTAGAAACTTTCGCGCGTCGACCGCCGGAGCGATCGCTCCAGGCTGTTTTTCGTCAATAACTCGAAAACGAGCACGGTAACGCTCATTTTCGCCCGTACGATACTTGTACCGTTTACCGTTGGCTACCTGGTAGATGGTTTTTTTTTTTTTTATCTCGAAGTTTGAGAGCTTTTTTTAATTTTTTCCACAAAAACGAGCACGTGAACGCCAATTTTCGTCTATACGATTCTTATGCAGTTTTATATTCTCTACACGGTCCACTGATCGTTTTATTTTTTTGTCGAATTTTGAGAATTTTTTTTTTTTTTTCTCGAAAACGAGCTCGACGACCTGCACTTTTGACGACGCCATCGTGTTCCCCGGATTTTTTCCTGCAAGATAGCGTGTCGATTTTTTGTCCTAGCTCAATTATTAAGGAAGTTACGGTTCTTGATTTTTCGGTATGTTCGAACTGGTCTTTTAGGCGGGCGCTCGGTCGCGCGGTGCTTTCGCATCGACCGACGTACCGATCGGCGGCGACGGTTTTTCGTCTATATCTCGAAAACTAGTACGCTAACACATATTTTGACCTATATGATATTTGTTCAGTGTAATTTTTTCTATCTGGTAGGCTGGTTTTTTTTTTTTTATCTCGAATTTTTTGAACGTTTTTGTTTTTTTCTCGAAAACTAGCGCGACGACCGATATTTTTAACTACGGTTTTGAATTCGTCTAATTTTTGCCTACAAGATAGCGTGTCGAGTTTTTGTTCTGCGACGATTTTGACCATTTTTTCATTTTTTTCTCGAAAACGAGCACGGCAATCTATATTTTTAACGACGGCATCGTGTTCCCCTGCTTTTTTCCTACAAGATAGCGTTTTTTTTTTTTGCCCTAGCTCAATTATTAAGGAAATTACAGGTGTTGGTTTTCGCTCTAAGTTATAACAGGCCGTTCGGGCGGGCGGTTGGGTCGCGCGGTTCCCCCCATAAGCGGCCGTGCGTAAGCCCGTGCGTCGCCGGCGTTCCGGCGGGCGCCTCGGTACCTATAAGAGAAGCGACGGTCCGGTCGAGTCGGTCGGGGCAGCGTCGAGCGTACGGCTATTCTTCGACCTCGGTTGAGAAGCAGTCGTCGCTCCTCGGGATTTCATCCTGACTGTTCTGTATCGTGCTCGTTCCAGACTTTCTCCACACTGCATTGCCACGAGTCGGTGTCTTTGACCGAATGGCTCTTGAAGTGGTATAAGCGTCTCGAGTGACGTTGGTGACTTGTATACGTTTAAAATATGTATACTCGTACTATCCGAGCATCAACTCTTCAGTCCGAGCGATTGAAAATTTTGTGAAAACCATAAACTGGCACTACACTCTACGGAGCGTAGCTTAAAAGGCAAAAATTGTATGGAACTACGGTTCGTACTCTGGAAAGTGAGCAAAGAATGAAATACAGGTGTCTGACCTCGACATAACAGTACGGCGCCGAATACGTGCTTTCTCGACCAGCACATACGCGCTTTCTCGTTTTTGTCCAGCATGAATGCTTAGTCTTCGGGCCTGGCAATACGTGCTTCCACGATCGATGCCCAGCGTGAATAAGTGCCCGAGATGTTCAGCATGAGCGCAGCTCTACGTACTTTGTCGTTGTGGGATACCATTATACAATAATGTTCTGTTGTGAAGTAAAATACGAAACGAGAGAGTTTGGTGGTGACTCTGTCGAGAAAAAGCAAATATAAACGAGAGAGTTGGTGGTTTCTCTG
>NW_027488446.1:0-54171 GCF_051014445.1 Colletes latitarsis | reverse complement strand
GTAGTAGATGGACTGTGCCGATTCTGGGACGCATCTTCGTTTTCGGGACGATGCGAATGATGGCATCGATGAATGGACATGCGAAGATACCACAAGACAGATAAAATATTGGGAATCTTTTTTTTCATACCTTTTCACATTTCAATGTCGCAATATTTAAAATGACTTTTAAAGAAGAAGAAGCAGGAGTAGAACAATTCATGTGGGACAACGTGATCGGTGTACCGGAGGAAGTAGGCAGCACTGAGTACGCGCGACATAATCATCAACCGTAAGCAGTTTTCTTTATATTACATTTTGACCAAATAAGAACGCTCTTCATTTTTCCTTTCAAGCATCTGAACCATGTCGATGTTTACCAGCATTCGAGCAAGCATATCATTAGCGGTTCAGTGGATCGTAACGTACCTGAAACGACTCTATATTACCATTCCGATTTCGGTCACAGTAATTCTCAGCAAAATCAAGATCGAGGTGAAGAAATGCGCAAATAGCACAGCATTTGAGATTTCCATATACCCGAACGCATCGTTAGGATGGACTGTGTGTATTGGCCACTGAAGAATTGAAGGAATATTGGTCAACGATATGATGTAAATGCTGATTGGAATCGATGAATGAACATGCGAAGATAGGACAAGACAGACAGAATATAGGTAATTTTCCTTTCTCATACCTTTCACATTTTCAATCACAAAATCTTTAAAATGACTATAAATATAGTATAAAAAGCAGAAAAAGCAGTAGAACAATTTATGTGGCAGCTCCGAGTACACCAGACGTATTCATCAACAATAAGTATGTTTTTCTTTATATTACATTTTGACCAAATAAGAACGCTCTTCATTTTCCCTTTCAAGCATCTGAACCATGTCGATGTTTACCAGCATTCGAGCAAGCATATCATTAGCGGTTCAGTGGATCGTAACGTACCTGAAACGACTCTATATTACCATTCCGATTTCGGTTACGATAATTCCCGGCAAAATCAAGATCGAGGTGAAGAAATGCGCAAATAGCACAGCATTTGAGATTTCGGTTACGATAATTCTCGGCAAAAATCAAGATCGAGGTGAAGAAATGCGCGAATAGCACAGCATTTCAGATTTCCATATATGCGAACGCACCGTTAGAATACACTGTGTGTATTGGCCACTGAAGAATTGAAGAAATATTGATCAACGATATGATGTAAATGCTTATTGGAATTCCCCAAAGAAAAAAAAAAAAAAAGGAAAAAACAAATGGTATACTGCACTGTACATTGCAAGGAGAGAACTGGATCAACTGAGAGTATGCAACTGAACATTAGTACTAATACGCCGTTGAAAGACTGCACCACACTGTGTTTCCTACGCACATACGAAGACGGTAAGGGACCGAGGACCGGGTGACGGTTGCAGCCTTACAACCTCCCTCTATTCATCGACGCGAGGATTTTTTTCTAGACGTCAGCCAGACGTCTGAGTTTCTTCCCCAATTTCTTCTATCGTTTGTATTTAAGAGTCACATTTAACGAAATAAACGGCTTAGTAGCATAAGGCGATCAAGCGAAAATAAAATTATAATCGTACCGCTTATTTTCCGTCAGTTCCTTCTCTCGAGATCCGGACCCCCGTTAGGCGAGGAATTTTCAAACCTCCTTCCCCTAACGGTATGAATGCATGATCAGAGTATACAAGAGTTCGAGATTACGAGTTTAAACTCTATATGAAAGAGTACGAAAAGAGCGCAAAATAGTGTAAAAGAATACATCATAATGCATGAACGCAAAATTATGACGCCTTCAATTTTTTTTTGCTAACACGTGTTATCTTTGTACGCATAGTTGTTAATAAAGTATTGTGTTCGTAAATAGGTGTTATGTTATTTATTTCCTCCACAAATCAAGCTTCGCGAACATTGTGGGAACCAGTAGATAGTCTGTGCCGATTCTGGGACGCTGATAATCGATGAATGAACATGCGAAGATAGGACAAGACAGACAGAATATAGGTAATTTTCCTTTCTCATACCTTTCACATTTTCAATCACAAAATCTTTAAAATGACTATAAATATAGTATAAAAAGCAGAAAAAGCAGTAGAACAATTTATGTGGCAGCTCCGAGTACACCAGACGTATTCATCAACAATAAGTATGTTTTTCTTTATATTACATTTTGACCAAATAAGAACGCTCTTCATTTTCCCTTTCAAGCATCTGAACCATGTCGATGTTTACCAGCATTCGAGCAAGCATATCATTAGCGGTTCAGTGGATCGTAACGTACCTGAAACGACTCTATATTACCATTCCGATTTCGGTTACGATAATTCCCGGCAAAATCAAGATCGAGGTGAAGAAATGCGCAAATAGCACAGCATTTGAGATTTCGGTTACGATAATTCTCGGCAAAAATCAAGATCGAGGTGAAGAAATGCGCGAATAGCACAGCATTTCAGATTTCCATATATGCGAACGCACCGTTAGAATACACTGTGTGTATTGGCCACTGAAGAATTGAAGAAATATTGATCAACGATATGATGTAAATGCTTATTGGAATTCCCCAAAGAAAAAAAAAAAAAAAGGAAAAAACAAATGGTATACTGCACTGTACATTGCAAGGAGAGAACTGGATCAACTGAGAGTATGCAACTGAACATTAGTACTAATACGCCGTTGAAAGACTGCACCACACTGTGTTTCCTACGCACATACGAAGACGGTAAGGGACCGAGGACCGGGTGACGGTTGCAGCCTTACAACCTCCCTCTATTCATCGACGCGAGGATTTTTTTCTAGACGTCAGCCAGACGTCTGAGTTTCTTCCCCAATTTCTTCTATCGTTTGTATTTAAGAGTCACATTTAACGAAATAAACGGCTTAGTAGCATAAGGCGATCAAGCGAAAATAAAATTATAATCGTACCGCTTATTTTCCGTCAGTTCCTTCTCTCGAGATCCGGACCCCCGTTAGGCGAGGAATTTTCAAACCTCCTTCCCCTAACGGTATGAATGCATGATCAGAGTATACAAGAGTTCGAGATTACGAGTTTAAACTCTATATGAAAGAGTACGAAAAGAGCGCAAAATAGTGTAAAAGAATACATCATAATGCATGAACGCAAAATTATGACGCCTTCAATTTTTTTTTGCTAACACGTGTTATCTTTGTACGCATAGTTGTTAATAAAGTATTGTGTTCGTAAATAGGTGTTATGTTATTTATTTCCTCCACAAATCAAGCTTCGCGAACATTGTGGGAACCAGTAGATAGTCTGTGCCGATTCTGGGACGATGTAGATGGTCTGTGCCGATTCTGGGACGCATCTTCGTTTTCGGACGATGCGAATGGTGGCATCGATGAATGAACATGCGAAGATAGGACAAGACAGACAGAATATAGGTAATTTTCCTTTCTCATACCTTTCACATTTTCAATCACAAAATCTTTAAAATGACTATAAAAGTAGAGAAAGCAGAAAAAGCAGTACAACAATTTATGTGGCAGCACTGAGTACGCGCGACATAATCATCAACCGTAAGCAGTTTTCTTTATATTACATTTTGACCAAATAAGAACGCTCTTCATTTTTCCTTTCAAGCATCTGAACCATGTCGATGTTTACCAGCATTCGAGCAAGCATATCATTAGCGGTTCAGTGGATCGTAACGTACCTGAAACGACTCTATATTACCATTCCGATTTCGGTCACAGTAATTCTCAGCAAAATCAAGATCGAGGTGAAGAAATGCGCAAATAGCACAGCATTTGAGATTTCCATATACCCGAACGCATCGTTAGGATGGACTGTGTGTATTGGCCACTGAAGAATTGAAGGAATATTGGTCAACGATATGATGTAAATGCTGATTGGAATCGATGAATGAACATGCGAAGATAGGACAAGACAGACAGAATATAGGTAATTTTCCTTTCTCATACCTTTCACATTTTCAATCACAAAATCTTTAAAATGACTATAAATATAGTATAAAAAGCAGAAAAAGCAGTAGAACAATTTATGTGGCAGCTCCGAGTACACCAGACGTATTCATCAACAATAAGTATGTTTTTCTTTATATTACATTTTGACCAAATAAGAACGCTCTTCATTTTCCCTTTCAAGCATCTGAACCATGTCGATGTTTACCAGCATTCGAGCAAGCATATCATTAGCGGTTCAGTGGATCGTAACGTACCTGAAACGACTCTATATTACCATTCCGATTTCGGTTACGATAATTCCCGGCAAAATCAAGATCGAGGTGAAGAAATGCGCAAATAGCACAGCATTTGAGATTTCGGTTACGATAATTCTCGGCAAAAATCAAGATCGAGGTGAAGAAATGCGCGAATAGCACAGCATTTCAGATTTCCATATATGCGAACGCACCGTTAGAATACACTGTGTGTATTGGCCACTGAAGAATTGAAGAAATATTGATCAACGATATGATGTAAATGCTTATTGGAATTCCCCAAAGAAAAAAAAAAAAAAAGGAAAAAACAAATGGTATACTGCACTGTACATTGCAAGGAGAGAACTGGATCAACTGAGAGTATGCAACTGAACATTAGTACTAATACGCCGTTGAAAGACTGCACCACACTGTGTTTCCTACGCACATACGAAGACGGTAAGGGACCGAGGACCGGGTGACGGTTGCAGCCTTACAACCTCCCTCTATTCATCGACGCGAGGATTTTTTTCTAGACGTCAGCCAGACGTCTGAGTTTCTTCCCCAATTTCTTCTATCGTTTGTATTTAAGAGTCACATTTAACGAAATAAACGGCTTAGTAGCATAAGGCGATCAAGCGAAAATAAAATTATAATCGTACCGCTTATTTTCCGTCAGTTCCTTCTCTCGAGATCCGGACCCCCGTTAGGCGAGGAATTTTCAAACCTCCTTCCCCTAACGGTATGAATGCATGATCAGAGTATACAAGAGTTCGAGATTACGAGTTTAAACTCTATATGAAAGAGTACGAAAAGAGCGCAAAATAGTGTAAAAGAATACATCATAATGCATGAACGCAAAATTATGACGCCTTCAATTTTTTTTTGCTAACACGTGTTATCTTTGTACGCATAGTTGTTAATAAAGTATTGTGTTCGTAAATAGGTGTTATGTTATTTATTTCCTCCACAAATCAAGCTTCGCGAACATTGTGGGAACCAGTAGATAGTCTGTGCCGATTCTGGGACGGATACACTTGTGTATTGGCCACTGAAGAATTGAAGAAATATTGATCAACGATATGATGTAAATGCTTATTGGAATTCCCCAAAGAAAAAAAAAAAAAAGGAAAAAACAAATGGTATACTGCACTGTACATTGCAAGGAGAGAACTGGATCAACTGAGAGTATGCAACTGAACATTAGTACTAATACGCCGTTGAAAGACTGCACCACACTGTGTTTCCTACGCACATACGAAGACGGTAAGGGACCGAGGACCGGGTGACGGTTGCAGCCTTACAACCTCCCTCTATTCATCGACGCGAGGATTTTTTTCTAGACGTCAGCCAGACGTCTGAGTTTCTTCCCCAATTTCTTCTATCGTTTGTATTTAAGAGTCACATTTAACGAAATAAACGGCTTAGTAGCATAAGGCGATCAAGCGAAAATAAAATTATAATCGTACCGCTTATTTTCCGTCAGTTCCTTCTCTCGAGATCCGGACCCCCGTTAGGCGAGGAATTTTCAAACCTCCTTCCCCTAACGGTATGAATGCATGATCAGAGTATACAAGAGTTCGAGATTACGAGTTTAAACTCTATATGAAAGAGTACGAAAAGAGCGCAAAATAGTGTAAAAGAATACATCATAATGCATGAACGCAAAATTATGACGCCTTCAATTTTTTTTTGCTAACACGTGTTATCTTTGTACGCATAGTTGTTAATAAAGTATTGTGTTCGTAAATAGGTGTTATTTATTTCCTCCACAAATCAAGCTTCGCGAACATTGTGGGAACCAGTAGATAGTCTGTGCCGATTCTGGGACGCATCTTCTGGGACGCATCTTTTTTCTCGTCCCAGAATCGGCACAGACTATCTACTGGTTCCCACAATGTTCGCGAAGCTTGATTTGTGGAGGAAATAAATAACATAACACCTATTTACGAACACAATACTTTATTAACAACTATGCGTACAAAGATAACACGTGTTAGCAAAAAAAAATTGAAGGCGTCATAATTTTGCGTTCATGCATTATGATGTATTCTTTTACACTATTTTGCGCTCTTTTCGTACTCTTTCATATAGAGTTTAAACTCGTAATCTCGAACTCTTGTATACTCTGATCATGCATTCATACCGTTAGGGGAAGGAGGTTTGAAAATTCCTCGCCTAACGGGGGTCCGGATCTCGAGAGAAGGAACTGACGGAAAATAAGCGGTACGATTATAATTTTATTTTCGCTTGATCGCCTTATGCTACTAAGCCGTTTATTTCGTTAAATGTGACTCTTAAATACAAACGATAGAAGAAATTGGGGAAGAAACTCAGACGTCTGGCTGACGTCTAGAAAAAAATCCTCGCGTCGATGAATAGAGGGAGGTTGTAAGGCTGCAACCGTCACCCGGTCCTCGGTCCCTTACCGTCTTCGTATGTGCGTAGGAAACACAGTGTGGTGCAGTCTTTCAACGGCGTATTAGTACTAATGTTCAGTTGCATACTCTCAGTTGATCCAGTTCTCTCCTTGCAATGTACAGTGCAGTATACCATTTGTTTTTTCCTTTTTTTTTTTTTTTCTTTGGGGAATTCCAATAAGCATTTACATCATATCGTTGATCAATATTTCTTCAATTCTTCAGTGGCCAATACACACAGTGTATTCTAACGGTGCGTTCGCATATATGGAAATCTGAAATGCTGTGCTATTCGCGCATTTCTTCACCTCGATCTTGATTTTTGCCGAGAATTATCGTAACCGAAATCTCAAATGCTGTGCTATTTGCGCATTTCTTCACCTCGATCTTGATTTTGCCGGGAATTATCGTAACCGAAATCGGAATGGTAATATAGAGTCGTTTCAGGTACGTTACGATCCACTGAACCGCTAATGATATGCTTGCTCGAATGCTGGTAAACATCGACATGGTTCAGATGCTTGAAAGGGAAAATGAAGAGCGTTCTTATTTGGTCAAAATGTAATATAAAGAAAAACATACTTATTGTTGATGAATACGTCTGGTGTACTCGGAGCTGCCACATAAATTGTTCTACTGCTTTTTCTGCTTTTTATACTATATTTATAGTCATTTTAAAGATTTTGTGATTGAAAATGTGAAAGGTATGAGAAAGGAAAATTACCTATATTCTGTCTGTCTTGTCCTATCTTCGCATGTTCATTCATCGATTCCAATCAGCATTTACATCATATCGTTGACCAATATTCCTTCAATTCTTCAGTGGCCAATACACACAGTCCATCCTAACGATGCGTTCGGGTATATGGAAATCTCAAATGCTGTGCTATTTGCGCATTTCTTCACCTCGATCTTGATTTTGCTGAGAATTACTGTGACCGAAATCGGAATGGTAATATAGAGTCGTTTCAGGTACGTTACGATCCACTGAACCGCTAATGATATGCTTGCTCGAATGCTGGTAAACATCGACATGGTTCAGATGCTTGAAAGGAAAAATGAAGAGCGTTCTTATTTGGTCAAAATGTAATATAAAGAAAACTGCTTACGGTTGATGATTATGTCGCGCGTACTCAGTGCTGCCTACTTCCTCCGGTACACCGATCACGTTGTCCCACATGAATTGTTCTACTCCTGCTTCTTCTTCTTTAAAAGTCATTTTAAATATTGCGACATTGAAATGTGAAAAGGTATGAAAAAAAAGATTCCCAATATTTTATCTGTCTTGTGGTATCTTCGCATGTCCATTCATCGATGCCATCATTCGCATCGTCCCGAAAACGAAGATGCGTCCCAGAATCGGCACAGTCCATCTACTATAGATGGTCTGTGCCGATTCTGGGACGCATCTTCGTTTTCGGACGATGCGAATGGTGGCATCGATGAATGAACATGCGAAGATAGGACAAGACAGACAGAATATAGGTAATTTTCCTTTCTCATACCTTTCACATTTTCAATCACAAAATCTTTAAAATGACTATAAAAGTAGAGAAAGCAGAAAAAGCAGTACAACAATTTATGTGGCAGCTCCGAGTACACGCGACATAATCATCAACCGTAAGCAGTTTTCTTTATATTACATTTTGACCAAATAAGAACGCTCTTCATTTTTCCTTTCAAGCATCTGAACCATGTCGATGTTTACCAGCATTCGAGCAAGCATATCATTAGCGGTTCAGTGGATCGTAACGTACCTGAAACGACTCTATATTACCATTCCGATTTCGGTCACAGTAATTCTCAGCAAAATCAAGATCGAGGTGAAGAAATGCGCAAATAGCACAGCATTTGAGATTTCCATATACCCGAACGCATCGTTAGGATGGACTGTGTGTATTGGCCACTGAAGAATTGAAGGAATATTGGTCAACGATATGATGTAAATGCTGATTGGAATCGATGAATGAACATGCGAAGATAGGACAAGACAGACAGAATATAGGTAATTTTCCTTTCTCATACCTTTCACATTTTCAATCACAAAATCTTTAAAATGACTATAAATATAGTATAAAAAGCAGAAAAAGCAGTAGAACAATTTATGTGGCAGCTCCGAGTACACCAGACGTATTCATCAACAATAAGTATGTTTTTCTTTATATTACATTTTGACCAAATAAGAACGCTCTTCATTTTCCCTTTCAAGCATCTGAACCATGTCGATGTTTACCAGCATTCGAGCAAGCATATCATTAGCGGTTCAGTGGATCGTAACGTACCTGAAACGACTCTATATTACCATTCCGATTTCGGTTACGATAATTCCCGGCAAAATCAAGATCGAGGTGAAGAAATGCGCAAATAGCACAGCATTTGAGATTTCGGTTACGATAATTCTCGGCAAAAATCAAGATCGAGGTGAAGAAATGCGCGAATAGCACAGCATTTCAGATTTCCATATATGCGAACGCACCGTTAGAATACACTGTGTGTATTGGCCACTGAAGAATTGAAGAAATATTGATCAACGATATGATGTAAATGCTTATTGGAATTCCCCAAAGAAAAAAAAAAAAAAAGGAAAAAACAAATGGTATACTGCACTGTACATTGCAAGGAGAGAACTGGATCAACTGAGAGTATGCAACTGAACATTAGTACTAATACGCCGTTGAAAGACTGCACCACACTGTGTTTCCTACGCACATACGAAGACGGTAAGGGACCGAGGACCGGGTGACGGTTGCAGCCTTACAACCTCCCTCTATTCATCGACGCGAGGATTTTTTTCTAGACGTCAGCCAGACGTCTGAGTTTCTTCCCCAATTTCTTCTATCGTTTGTATTTAAGAGTCACATTTAACGAAATAAACGGCTTAGTAGCATAAGGCGATCAAGCGAAAATAAAATTATAATCGTACCGCTTATTTTCCGTCAGTTCCTTCTCTCGAGATCCGGACCCCCGTTAGGCGAGGAATTTTCAAACCTCCTTCCCCTAACGGTATGAATGCATGATCAGAGTATACAAGAGTTCGAGATTACGAGTTTAAACTCTATATGAAAGAGTACGAAAAGAGCGCAAAATAGTGTAAAAGAATACATCATAATGCATGAACGCAAAATTATGACGCCTTCAATTTTTTTTTGCTAACACGTGTTATCTTTGTACGCATAGTTGTTAATAAAGTATTGTGTTCGTAAATAGGTGTTATGTTATTTATTTCCTCCACAAATCAAGCTTCGCGAACATTGTGGGAACCAGTAGATAGTCTGTGCCGATTCTGGGACGAGAAATCGTCCCAGAATCGGCACAGACTATCTACTGGTTCCCACAATGTTCGCGAAGCTTGATTTGTGGAGGAAATAAATAACATAACACCTATTTACGAACACAATACTTTATTAACAACTATGCGTACAAAGATAACACGTGTTAGCAAAAAAAAATTGAAGGCGTCATAATTTTGCGTTCATGCATTATGATGTATTCTTTTACACTATTTTGCGCTCTTTTCGTACTCTTTCATATAGAGTTTAAACTCGTAATCTCGAACTCTTGTATACTCTGATCATGCATTCATACCGTTAGGGGAAGGAGGTTTGAAAATTCCTCGCCTAACGGGGGTCCGGATCTCGAGAGAAGGAACTGACGGAAAATAAGCGGTACGATTATAATTTTATTTTCGCTTGATCGCCTTATGCTACTAAGCCGTTTATTTCGTTAAATGTGACTCTTAAATACAAACGATAGAAGAAATTGGGGAAGAAACTCAGACGTCTGGCTGACGTCTAGAAAAAAATCCTCGCGTCGATGAATAGAGGGAGGTTGTAAGGCTGCAACCGTCACCCGGTCCTCGGTCCCTTACCGTCTTCGTATGTGCGTAGGAAACACAGTGTGGTGCAGTCTTTCAACGGCGTATTAGTACTAATGTTCAGTTGCATACTCTCAGTTGATCCAGTTCTCTCCTTGCAATGTACAGTGCAGTATACCATTTGTTTTTTCCTTTTTTTTTTTTTTTCTTTGGGGAATTCCAATAAGCATTTACATCATATCGTTGATCAATATTTCTTCAATTCTTCAGTGGCCAATACACACAGTGTATTCTAACGGTGCGTTCGCATATATGGAAATCTGAAATGCTGTGCTATTCGCGCATTTCTTCACCTCGATCTTGATTTTTGCCGAGAATTATCGTAACCGAAATCTCAAATGCTGTGCTATTTGCGCATTTCTTCACCTCGATCTTGATTTTGCCGGGAATTATCGTAACCGAAATCGGAATGGTAATATAGAGTCGTTTCAGGTACGTTACGATCCACTGAACCGCTAATGATATGCTTGCTCGAATGCTGGTAAACATCGACATGGTTCAGATGCTTGAAAGGGAAAATGAAGAGCGTTCTTATTTGGTCAAAATGTAATATAAAGAAAAACATACTTATTGTTGATGAATACGTCTGGTGTACTCGGAGCTGCCACATAAATTGTTCTACTGCTTTTTCTGCTTTTTATACTATATTTATAGTCATTTTAAAGATTTTGTGATTGAAAATGTGAAAGGTATGAGAAAGGAAAATTACCTATATTCTGTCTGTCTTGTCCTATCTTCGCATGTTCATTCATCGATTCCAATCAGCATTTACATCATATCGTTGACCAATATTCCTTCAATTCTTCAGTGGCCAATACACACAGTCCATCCTAACGATGCGTTCGGGTATATGGAAATCTCAAATGCTGTGCTATTTGCGCATTTCTTCACCTCGATCTTGATTTTGCTGAGAATTACTGTGACCGAAATCGGAATGGTAATATAGAGTCGTTTCAGGTACGTTACGATCCACTGAACCGCTAATGATATGCTTGCTCGAATGCTGGTAAACATCGACATGGTTCAGATGCTTGAAAGGAAAAATGAAGAGCGTTCTTATTTGGTCAAAATGTAATATAAAGAAAACTGCTTACGGTTGATGATTATGTCGCGTGTACTCGGAGCTGCCACATAAATTGTTGTACTGCTTTTTCTGCTTTCTCTACTTTTATAGTCATTTTAAAGATTTTGTGATTGAAAATGTGAAAGGTATGAGAAAGGAAAATTACCTATATTCTGTCTGTCTTGTCCTATCTTCGCATGTTCATTCATCGATGCCACCATTCGCATCGTCCGAAAACGAAGATGCGTCCCAGAATCGGCACAGACCATCTACTAAATATGTACGGTCGGGACCGTACATATTGGTAGTAGATGGTCCGATTCTGGGACGCATCTTCGTTTTCGGACGATGCGAATGGTGGCATCGATGAATGAACATGCGAAGATAGGACAAGACAGACAGAATATAGGTAATTTTCCTTTCTCATACCTTTCACATTTTCAATCACAAAATCTTTAAAATGACTATAAAAGTAGAGAAAGCAGAAAAAGCAGTACAACAATTTATGTGGCAGCACTGAGTACGCGCGACATAATCATCAACCGTAAGCAGTTTTCTTTATATTACATTTTGACCAAATAAGAACGCTCTTCATTTTTCCTTTCAAGCATCTGAACCATGTCGATGTTTACCAGCATTCGAGCAAGCATATCATTAGCGGTTCAGTGGATCGTAACGTACCTGAAACGACTCTATATTACCATTCCGATTTCGGTCACAGTAATTCTCAGCAAAATCAAGATCGAGGTGAAGAAATGCGCAAATAGCACAGCATTTGAGATTTCCATATACCCGAACGCATCGTTAGGATGGACTGTGTGTATTGGCCACTGAAGAATTGAAGGAATATTGGTCAACGATATGATGTAAATGCTGATTGGAATCGATGAATGAACATGCGAAGATAGGACAAGACAGACAGAATATAGGTAATTTTCCTTTCTCATACCTTTCACATTTTCAATCACAAAATCTTTAAAATGACTATAAATATAGTATAAAAAGCAGAAAAAGCAGTAGAACAATTTATGTGGCAGCTCCGAGTACACCAGACGTATTCATCAACAATAAGTATGTTTTTCTTTATATTACATTTTGACCAAATAAGAACGCTCTTCATTTTCCCTTTCAAGCATCTGAACCATGTCGATGTTTACCAGCATTCGAGCAAGCATATCATTAGCGGTTCAGTGGATCGTAACGTACCTGAAACGACTCTATATTACCATTCCGATTTCGGTCACAGTAATTCTCAGCAAAATCAAGATCGAGGTGAAGAAATGCGCAAATAGCACAGCATTTGAGATTTCCATATACCCGAACGCATCGTTAGGATGGACTGTGTGTATTGGCCACTGAAGAATTGAAGGAATATTGGTCAACGATATGATGTAAATGCTGATTGGAATCGATGAATGAACATGCGAAGATAGGACAAGACAGACAGAATATAGGTAATTTTCCTTTCTCATACCTTTCACATTTTCAATCACAAAATCTTTAAAATGACTATAAATATAGTATAAAAAGCAGAAAAAGCAGTAGAACAATTTATGTGGCAGCTCCGAGTACACCAGACGTATTCATCAACAATAAGTATGTTTTTCTTTATATTACATTTTGACCAAATAAGAACGCTCTTCATTTTCCCTTTCAAGCATCTGAACCATGTCGATGTTTACCAGCATTCGAGCAAGCATATCATTAGCGGTTCAGTGGATCGTAACGTACCTGAAACGACTCTATATTACCATTCCGATTTCGGTTACGATAATTCCCGGCAAAATCAAGATCGAGGTGAAGAAATGCGCAAATAGCACAGCATTTGAGATTTCGGTTACGATAATTCTCGGCAAAAATCAAGATCGAGGTGAAGAAATGCGCGAATAGCACAGCATTTCAGATTTCCATATATGCGAACGCACCGTTAGAATACACTGTGTGTATTGGCCACTGAAGAATTGAAGAAATATTGATCAACGATATGATGTAAATGCTTATTGGAATTCCCCAAAGAAAAAAAAAAAAAAAGGAAAAAACAAATGGTATACTGCACTGTACATTGCAAGGAGAGAACTGGATCAACTGAGAGTATGCAACTGAACATTAGTACTAATACGCCGTTGAAAGACTGCACCACACTGTGTTTCCTACGCACATACGAAGACGGTAAGGGACCGAGGACCGGGTGACGGTTGCAGCCTTACAACCTCCCTCTATTCATCGACGCGAGGATTTTTTTCTAGACGTCAGCCAGACGTCTGAGTTTCTTCCCCAATTTCTTCTATCGTTTGTATTTAAGAGTCACATTTAACGAAATAAACGGCTTAGTAGCATAAGGCGATCAAGCGAAAATAAAATTATAATCGTACCGCTTATTTTCCGTCAGTTCCTTCTCTCGAGATCCGGACCCCCGTTAGGCGAGGAATTTTCAAACCTCCTTCCCCTAACGGTATGAATGCATGATCAGAGTATACAAGAGTTCGAGATTACGAGTTTAAACTCTATATGAAAGAGTACGAAAAGAGCGCAAAATAGTGTAAAAGAATACATCATAATGCATGAACGCAAAATTATGACGCCTTCAATTTTTTTTTGCTAACACGTGTTATCTTTGTACGCATAGTTGTTAATAAAGTATTGTGTTCGTAAATAGGTGTTATGTTATTTATTTCCTCCACAAATCAAGCTTCGCGAACATTGTGGGAACCAGTAGCTGTGCCGATTCTGGGACGCATCATGGTGGCATCGATGAATGAACATGCGAAGATAGGACAAGACAGACAGAATATAGGTAATTTTCCTTTCTCATACCTTTCACATTTTCAATCACAAAATCTTTAAAATGACTATAAAAGTAGAGAAAGCAGAAAAAGCAGTACAACAATTTATGTGGCAGCTCCGAGTACACGCGACATAATCATCAACCGTAAGCAGTTTTCTTTATATTACATTTTGACCAAATAAGAACGCTCTTCATTTTTCCTTTCAAGCATCTGAACCATGTCGATGTTTACCAGCATTCGAGCAAGCATATCATTAGCGGTTCAGTGGATCGTAACGTACCTGAAACGACTCTATATTACCATTCCGATTTCGGTCACAGTAATTCTCAGCAAAATCAAGATCGAGGTGAAGAAATGCGCAAATAGCACAGCATTTGAGATTTCCATATACCCGAACGCATCGTTAGGATGGACTGTGTGTATTGGCCACTGAAGAATTGAAGGAATATTGGTCAACGATATGATGTAAATGCTGATTGGAATCGATGAATGAACATGCGAAGATAGGACAAGACAGACAGAATATAGGTAATTTTCCTTTCTCATACCTTTCACATTTTCAATCACAAAATCTTTAAAATGACTATAAATATAGTATAAAAAGCAGAAAAAGCAGTAGAACAATTTATGTGGCAGCTCCGAGTACACCAGACGTATTCATCAACAATAAGTATGTTTTTCTTTATATTACATTTTGACCAAATAAGAACGCTCTTCATTTTCCCTTTCAAGCATCTGAACCATGTCGATGTTTACCAGCATTCGAGCAAGCATATCATTAGCGGTTCAGTGGATCGTAACGTACCTGAAACGACTCTATATTACCATTCCGATTTCGGTTACGATAATTCCCGGCAAAATCAAGATCGAGGTGAAGAAATGCGCAAATAGCACAGCATTTGAGATTTCGGTTACGATAATTCTCGGCAAAAATCAAGATCGAGGTGAAGAAATGCGCGAATAGCACAGCATTTCAGATTTCCATATATGCGAACGCACCGTTAGAATACACTGTGTGTATTGGCCACTGAAGAATTGAAGAAATATTGATCAACGATATGATGTAAATGCTTATTGGAATTCCCCAAAGAAAAAAAAAAAAAAAGGAAAAAACAAATGGTATACTGCACTGTACATTGCAAGGAGAGAACTGGATCAACTGAGAGTATGCAACTGAACATTAGTACTAATACGCCGTTGAAAGACTGCACCACACTGTGTTTCCTACGCACATACGAAGACGGTAAGGGACCGAGGACCGGGTGACGGTTGCAGCCTTACAACCTCCCTCTATTCATCGACGCGAGGATTTTTTTCTAGACGTCAGCCAGACGTCTGAGTTTCTTCCCCAATTTCTTCTATCGTTTGTATTTAAGAGTCACATTTAACGAAATAAACGGCTTAGTAGCATAAGGCGATCAAGCGAAAATAAAATTATAATCGTACCGCTTATTTTCCGTCAGTTCCTTCTCTCGAGATCCGGACCCCCGTTAGGCGAGGAATTTTCAAACCTCCTTCCCCTAACGGTATGAATGCATGATCAGAGTATACAAGAGTTCGAGATTACGAGTTTAAACTCTATATGAAAGAGTACGAAAAGAGCGCAAAATAGTGTAAAAGAATACATCATAATGCATGAACGCAAAATTATGACGCCTTCAATTTTTTTTTGCTAACACGTGTTATCTTTGTACGCATAGTTGTTAATAAAGTATTGTGTTCGTAAATAGGTGTTATGTTATTTATTTCCTCCACAAATCAAGCTTCGCGAACATTGTGGGAACCAGTAGATAGTCTGTGCCGATTCTGGGACGAGAAAAAAGATGCGTCCCAGAATCGGCACAGACTATCTACTGGTTCCCACAATGTTCGCGAAGCTTGATTTGTGGAGGAAATAAATAACATAACACCTATTTACGAACACAATACTTTATTAACAACTATGCGTACAAAGATAACACGTGTTAGCAAAAAAAAATTGAAGGCGTCATAATTTTGCGTTCATGCATTATGATGTATTCTTTTACACTATTTTGCGCTCTTTTCGTACTCTTTCATATAGAGTTTAAACTCGTAATCTCGAACTCTTGTATACTCTGATCATGCATTCATACCGTTAGGGGAAGGAGGTTTGAAAATTCCTCGCCTAACGGGGGTCCGGATCTCGAGAGAAGGAACTGACGGAAAATAAGCGGTACGATTATAATTTTATTTTCGCTTGATCGCCTTATGCTACTAAGCCGTTTATTTCGTTAAATGTGACTCTTAAATACAAACGATAGAAGAAATTGGGGAAGAAACTCAGACGTCTGGCTGACGTCTAGAAAAAAATCCTCGCGTCGATGAATAGAGGGAGGTTGTAAGGCTGCAACCGTCACCCGGTCCTCGGTCCCTTACCGTCTTCGTATGTGCGTAGGAAACACAGTGTGGTGCAGTCTTTCAACGGCGTATTAGTACTAATGTTCAGTTGCATACTCTCAGTTGATCCAGTTCTCTCCTTGCAATGTACAGTGCAGTATACCATTTGTTTTTTCCTTTTTTTTTTTTTTTCTTTGGGGAATTCCAATAAGCATTTACATCATATCGTTGATCAATATTTCTTCAATTCTTCAGTGGCCAATACACACAGTGTATTCTAACGGTGCGTTCGCATATATGGAAATCTGAAATGCTGTGCTATTCGCGCATTTCTTCACCTCGATCTTGATTTTTGCCGAGAATTATCGTAACCGAAATCTCAAATGCTGTGCTATTTGCGCATTTCTTCACCTCGATCTTGATTTTGCCGGGAATTATCGTAACCGAAATCGGAATGGTAATATAGAGTCGTTTCAGGTACGTTACGATCCACTGAACCGCTAATGATATGCTTGCTCGAATGCTGGTAAACATCGACATGGTTCAGATGCTTGAAAGGGAAAATGAAGAGCGTTCTTATTTGGTCAAAATGTAATATAAAGAAAAACATACTTATTGTTGATGAATACGTCTGGTGTACTCGGAGCTGCCACATAAATTGTTCTACTGCTTTTTCTGCTTTTTATACTATATTTATAGTCATTTTAAAGATTTTGTGATTGAAAATGTGAAAGGTATGAGAAAGGAAAATTACCTATATTCTGTCTGTCTTGTCCTATCTTCGCATGTTCATTCATCGATTCCAATCAGCATTTACATCATATCGTTGACCAATATTCCTTCAATTCTTCAGTGGCCAATACACACAGTCCATCCTAACGATGCGTTCGGGTATATGGAAATCTCAAATGCTGTGCTATTTGCGCATTTCTTCACCTCGATCTTGATTTTGCTGAGAATTACTGTGACCGAAATCGGAATGGTAATATAGAGTCGTTTCAGGTACGTTACGATCCACTGAACCGCTAATGATATGCTTGCTCGAATGCTGGTAAACATCGACATGGTTCAGATGCTTGAAAGGAAAAATGAAGAGCGTTCTTATTTGGTCAAAATGTAATATAAAGAAAACTGCTTACGGTTGATGATTATGTCGCGTGTACTCGGAGCTGCCACATAAATTGTTGTACTGCTTTTTCTGCTTTCTCTACTTTTATAGTCATTTTAAAGATTTTGTGATTGAAAATGTGAAAGGTATGAGAAAGGAAAATTACCTATATTCTGTCTGTCTTGTCCTATCTTCGCTCTTCATTTTTCCTTTCAAGCATCTGAACCATGTCGATGTTTACCAGCATTCGAGCAAGCATATCATTAGCGGTTCAGTGGATCGTAACGTACCTGAAACGACTCTATATTACCATTCCGATTTCGGTCACAGTAATTCTCAGCAAAATCAAGATCGAGGTGAAGAAATGCGCAAATAGCACAGCATTTGAGATTTCCATATACCCGAACGCATCGTTAGGATGGACTGTGTGTATTGGCCACTGAAGAATTGAAGGAATATTGGTCAACGATATGATGTAAATGCTGATTGGAATCGATGAATGAACATGCGAAGATAGGACAAGACAGACAGAATATAGGTAATTTTCCTTTCTCATACCTTTCACATTTTCAATCACAAAATCTTTAAAATGACTATAAATATAGTATAAAAAGCAGAAAAAGCAGTAGAACAATTTATGTGGCAGCTCCGAGTACACCAGACGTATTCATCAACAATAAGTATGTTTTTCTTTATATTACATTTTGACCAAATAAGAACGCTCTTCATTTTCCCTTTCAAGCATCTGAACCATGTCGATGTTTACCAGCATTCGAGCAAGCATATCATTAGCGGTTCAGTGGATCGTAACGTACCTGAAACGACTCTATATTACCATTCCGATTTCGGTTACGATAATTCCCGGCAAAATCAAGATCGAGGTGAAGAAATGCGCAAATAGCACAGCATTTGAGATTTCGGTTACGATAATTCTCGGCAAAAATCAAGATCGAGGTGAAGAAATGCGCGAATAGCACAGCATTTCAGATTTCCATATATGCGAACGCACCGTTAGAATACACTGTGTGTATTGGCCACTGAAGAATTGAAGAAATATTGATCAACGATATGATGTAAATGCTTATTGGAATTCCCCAAAGAAAAAAAAAAAAAAAGGAAAAAACAAATGGTATACTGCACTGTACATTGCAAGGAGAGAACTGGATCAACTGAGAGTATGCAACTGAACATTAGTACTAATACGCCGTTGAAAGACTGCACCACACTGTGTTTCCTACGCACATACGAAGACGGTAAGGGACCGAGGACCGGGTGACGGTTGCAGCCTTACAACCTCCCTCTATTCATCGACGCGAGGATTTTTTTCTAGACGTCAGCCAGACGTCTGAGTTTCTTCCCCAATTTCTTCTATCGTTTGTATTTAAGAGTCACATTTAACGAAATAAACGGCTTAGTAGCATAAGGCGATCAAGCGAAAATAAAATTATAATCGTACCGCTTATTTTCCGTCAGTTCCTTCTCTCGAGATCCGGACCCCCGTTAGGCGAGGAATTTTCAAACCTCCTTCCCCTAACGGTATGAATGCATGATCAGAGTATACAAGAGTTCGAGATTACGAGTTTAAACTCTATATGAAAGAGTACGAAAAGAGCGCAAAATAGTGTAAAAGAATACATCATAATGCATGAACGCAAAATTATGACGCCTTCAATTTTTTTTTGCTAACACGTGTTATCTTTGTACGCATAGTTGTTAATAAAGTATTGTGTTCGTAAATAGGTGTTATGTTATTTATTTCCTCCACAAATCAAGCTTCGCGAACATTGTGGGAACCAGTAGATAGTCTGTGCCGATTCTGGGACGCATCTTTTTTCTCGTCCCAGAATCGGCACAGACTATCTACTGGTTCCCACAATGTTCGCGAAGCTTGATTTGTGGAGGAAATAAATAACATAACACCTATTTACGAACACAATACTTTATTAACAACTATGCGTACAAAGATAACACGTGTTAGCAAAAAAAAATTGAAGGCGTCATAATTTTGCGTTCATGCATTATGATGTATTCTTTTACACTATTTTGCGCTCTTTTCGTACTCTTTCATATAGAGTTTAAACTCGTAATCTCGAACTCTTGTATACTCTGATCATGCATTCATACCGTTAGGGGAAGGAGGTTTGAAAATTCCTCGCCTAACGGGGGTCCGGATCTCGAGAGAAGGAACTGACGGAAAATAAGCGGTACGATTATAATTTTATTTTCGCTTGATCGCCTTATGCTACTAAGCCGTTTATTTCGTTAAATGTGACTCTTAAATACAAACGATAGAAGAAATTGGGGAAGAAACTCAGACGTCTGGCTGACGTCTAGAAAAAAATCCTCGCGTCGATGAATAGAGGGAGGTTGTAAGGCTGCAACCGTCACCCGGTCCTCGGTCCCTTACCGTCTTCGTATGTGCGTAGGAAACACAGT
This sequence comes from Colletes latitarsis, assembly GCF_051014445.1. NCBI lineage: Eukaryota > Metazoa > Arthropoda > Insecta > Hymenoptera > Colletidae > Colletes > Colletes latitarsis. Next base: position 33,960 of record NW_027488446.1, on the reverse strand, counting down.
GTGGTGCAGTCTTTCAACGGCGTATTAGTACTAATGTTCAGTTGCATACTCTCAGTTGATCCAGTTCTCTCCTTGCAATGTACAGTGCAGTATACCATTTGTTTTTTCCTTTTTTTTTTTTTTTCTTTGGGGAATTCCAATAAGCATTTACATCATATCGTTGATCAATATTTCTTCAATTCTTCAGTGGCCAATACACACAGTGTATTCTAACGGTGCGTTCGCATATATGGAAATCTGAAATGCTGTGCTATTCGCGCATTTCTTCACCTCGATCTTGATTTTTGCCGAGAATTATCGTAACCGAAATCTCAAATGCTGTGCTATTTGCGCATTTCTTCACCTCGATCTTGATTTTGCCGGGAATTATCGTAACCGAAATCGGAATGGTAATATAGAGTCGTTTCAGGTACGTTACGATCCACTGAACCGCTAATGATATGCTTGCTCGAATGCTGGTAAACATCGACATGGTTCAGATGCTTGAAAGGGAAAATGAAGAGCGTTCTTATTTGGTCAAAATGTAATATAAAGAAAAACATACTTATTGTTGATGAATACGTCTGGTGTACTCGGAGCTGCCACATAAATTGTTCTACTGCTTTTTCTGCTTTTTATACTATATTTATAGTCATTTTAAAGATTTTGTGATTGAAAATGTGAAAGGTATGAGAAAGGAAAATTACCTATATTCTGTCTGTCTTGTCCTATCTTCGCATGTTCATTCATCGATTCCAATCAGCATTTACATCATATCGTTGACCAATATTCCTTCAATTCTTCAGTGGCCAATACACACAGTCCATCCTAACGATGCGTTCGGGTATATGGAAATCTCAAATGCTGTGCTATTTGCGCATTTCTTCACCTCGATCTTGATTTTGCTGAGAATTACTGTGACCGAAATCGGAATGGTAATATAGAGTCGTTTCAGGTACGTTACGATCCACTGAACCGCTAATGATATGCTTGCTCGAATGCTGGTAAACATCGACATGGTTCAGATGCTTGAAAGGAAAAATGAAGAGCGTTCTTATTTGGTCAAAATGTAATATAAAGAAAACTGCTTACGGTTGATGATTATGTCGCGTGTACTCGGAGCTGCCACATAAATTGTTGTACTGCTTTTTCTGCTTTCTCTACTTTTATAGTCATTTTAAAGATTTTGTGATTGAAAATGTGAAAGGTATGAGAAAGGAAAATTACCTATATTCTGTCTGTCTTGTCCTATCTTCGCATGTTCATTCATCGATGCCACCATTCGCATCGTCCGAAAACGAAGATGCGTCCCAGAATCGGCACAGACCATCTACTACCAATATGTACGGTCCCAGAATCGGCACAGACCATCTACTACTGCGAATGGTGGCATCGATGAATGAACATGCGAAGATAGGACAAGACAGACAGAATATAGGTAATTTTCCTTTCTCATACCTTTCACATTTTCAATCACAAAATCTTTAAAATGACTATAAAAGTAGAGAAAGCAGAAAAAGCAGTACAACAATTTATGTGGCAGCTCCGAGTACACGCGACATAATCATCAACCGTAAGCAGTTTTCTTTATATTACATTTTGACCAAATAAGAACGCTCTTCATTTTTCCTTTCAAGCATCTGAACCATGTCGATGTTTACCAGCATTCGAGCAAGCATATCATTAGCGGTTCAGTGGATCGTAACGTACCTGAAACGACTCTATATTACCATTCCGATTTCGGTCACAGTAATTCTCAGCAAAATCAAGATCGAGGTGAAGAAATGCGCAAATAGCACAGCATTTGAGATTTCCATATACCCGAACGCATCGTTAGGATGGACTGTGTGTATTGGCCACTGAAGAATTGAAGGAATATTGGTCAACGATATGATGTAAATGCTGATTGGAATCGATGAATGAACATGCGAAGATAGGACAAGACAGACAGAATATAGGTAATTTTCCTTTCTCATACCTTTCACATTTTCAATCACAAAATCTTTAAAATGACTATAAATATAGTATAAAAAGCAGAAAAAGCAGTAGAACAATTTATGTGGCAGCTCCGAGTACACCAGACGTATTCATCAACAATAAGTATGTTTTTCTTTATATTACATTTTGACCAAATAAGAACGCTCTTCATTTTCCCTTTCAAGCATCTGAACCATGTCGATGTTTACCAGCATTCGAGCAAGCATATCATTAGCGGTTCAGTGGATCGTAACGTACCTGAAACGACTCTATATTACCATTCCGATTTCGGTTACGATAATTCCCGGCAAAATCAAGATCGAGGTGAAGAAATGCGCAAATAGCACAGCATTTGAGATTTCGGTTACGATAATTCTCGGCAAAAATCAAGATCGAGGTGAAGAAATGCGCGAATAGCACAGCATTTCAGATTTCCATATATGCGAACGCACCGTTAGAATACACTGTGTGTATTGGCCACTGAAGAATTGAAGAAATATTGATCAACGATATGATGTAAATGCTTATTGGAATTCCCCAAAGAAAAAAAAAAAAAAAGGAAAAAACAAATGGTATACTGCACTGTACATTGCAAGGAGAGAACTGGATCAACTGAGAGTATGCAACTGAACATTAGTACTAATACGCCGTTGAAAGACTGCACCACACTGTGTTTCCTACGCACATACGAAGACGGTAAGGGACCGAGGACCGGGTGACGGTTGCAGCCTTACAACCTCCCTCTATTCATCGACGCGAGGATTTTTTTCTAGACGTCAGCCAGACGTCTGAGTTTCTTCCCCAATTTCTTCTATCGTTTGTATTTAAGAGTCACATTTAACGAAATAAACGGCTTAGTAGCATAAGGCGATCAAGCGAAAATAAAATTATAATCGTACCGCTTATTTTCCGTCAGTTCCTTCTCTCGAGATCCGGACCCCCGTTAGGCGAGGAATTTTCAAACCTCCTTCCCCTAACGGTATGAATGCATGATCAGAGTATACAAGAGTTCGAGATTACGAGTTTAAACTCTATATGAAAGAGTACGAAAAGAGCGCAAAATAGTGTAAAAGAATACATCATAATGCATGAACGCAAAATTATGACGCCTTCAATTTTTTTTTGCTAACACGTGTTATCTTTGTACGCATAGTTGTTAATAAAGTATTGTGTTCGTAAATAGGTGTTATGTTATTTATTTCCTCCACAAATCAAGCTTCGCGAACATTGTGGGAACCAGTAGATAGTCTGTGCCGATTCTGGGACGCATCTTTTTTCTCGTCCCAGAATCGGCACAGACTATCTACTGGTTCCCACAATGTTCGCGAAGCTTGATTTGTGGAGGAAATAAATAACATAACACCTATTTACGAACACAATACTTTATTAACAACTATGCGTACAAAGATAACACGTGTTAGCAAAAAAAAATTGAAGGCGTCATAATTTTGCGTTCATGCATTATGATGTATTCTTTTACACTATTTTGCGCTCTTTTCGTACTCTTTCATATAGAGTTTAAACTCGTAATCTCGAACTCTTGTATACTCTGATCATGCATTCATACCGTTAGGGGAAGGAGGTTTGAAAATTCCTCGCCTAACGGGGGTCCGGATCTCGAGAGAAGGAACTGACGGAAAATAAGCGGTACGATTATAATTTTATTTTCGCTTGATCGCCTTATGCTACTAAGCCGTTTATTTCGTTAAATGTGACTCTTAAATACAAACGATAGAAGAAATTGGGGAAGAAACTCAGACGTCTGGCTGACGTCTAGAAAAAAATCCTCGCGTCGATGAATAGAGGGAGGTTGTAAGGCTGCAACCGTCACCCGGTCCTCGGTCCCTTACCGTCTTCGTATGTGCGTAGGAAACACAGTGTGGTGCAGTCTTTCAACGGCGTATTAGTACTAATGTTCAGTTGCATACTCTCAGTTGATCCAGTTCTCTCCTTGCAATGTACAGTGCAGTATACCATTTGTTTTTTCCTTTTTTTTTTTTTTTCTTTGGGGAATTCCAATAAGCATTTACATCATATCGTTGATCAATATTTCTTCAATTCTTCAGTGGCCAATACACACAGTGTATTCTAACGGTGCGTTCGCATATATGGAAATCTGAAATGCTGTGCTATTCGCGCATTTCTTCACCTCGATCTTGATTTTTGCCGAGAATTATCGTAACCGAAATCTCAAATGCTGTGCTATTTGCGCATTTCTTCACCTCGATCTTGATTTTGCCGGGAATTATCGTAACCGAAATCGGAATGGTAATATAGAGTCGTTTCAGGTACGTTACGATCCACTGAACCGCTAATGATATGCTTGCTCGAATGCTGGTAAACATCGACATGGTTCAGATGCTTGAAAGGGAAAATGAAGAGCGTTCTTATTTGGTCAAAATGTAATATAAAGAAAAACATACTTATTGTTGATGAATACGTCTGGTGTACTCGGAGCTGCCACATAAATTGTTCTACTGCTTTTTCTGCTTTTTATACTATATTTATAGTCATTTTAAAGATTTTGTGATTGAAAATGTGAAAGGTATGAGAAAGGAAAATTACCTATATTCTGTCTGTCTTGTCCTATCTTCGCATGTTCATTCATCGATTCCAATCAGCATTTACATCATATCGTTGACCAATATTCCTTCAATTCTTCAGTGGCCAATACACACAGTCCATCCTAACGATGCGTTCGGGTATATGGAAATCTCAAATGCTGTGCTATTTGCGCATTTCTTCACCTCGATCTTGATTTTGCTGAGAATTACTGTGACCGAAATCGGAATGGTAATATAGAGTCGTTTCAGGTACGTTACGATCCACTGAACCGCTAATGATATGCTTGCTCGAATGCTGGTAAACATCGACATGGTTCAGATGCTTGAAAGGAAAAATGAAGAGCGTTCTTATTTGGTCAAAATGTAATATAAAGAAAACTGCTTACGGTTGATGATTATGTCGCGTGTACTCGGAGCTGCCACATAAATTGTTGTACTGCTTTTTCTGCTTTCTCTACTTTTATAGTCATTTTAAAGATTTTGTGATTGAAAATGTGAAAGGTATGAGAAAGGAAAATTACCTATATTCTGTCTGTCTTGTCCTATCTTCGCATGTTCATTCATCGATGCCACCATTCGCATCGTCCGAAAACGAAGATGCGTCCCAGAATCGGCACAGACCATCTACTAGATGCGTCCCAGAATCGGCACAGACTATCTACTGGTTCCCACAATGTTCGCGAAGCTTGATTTGTGGAGGAAATAAATAACATAACACCTATTTACGAACACAATACTTTATTAACAACTATGCGTACAAAGATAACACGTGTTAGCAAAAAAAAATTGAAGGCGTCATAATTTTGCGTTCATGCATTATGATGTATTCTTTTACACTATTTTGCGCTCTTTTCGTACTCTTTCATATAGAGTTTAAACTCGTAATCTCGAACTCTTGTATACTCTGATCATGCATTCATACCGTTAGGGGAAGGAGGTTTGAAAATTCCTCGCCTAACGGGGGTCCGGATCTCGAGAGAAGGAACTGACGGAAAATAAGCGGTACGATTATAATTTTATTTTCGCTTGATCGCCTTATGCTACTAAGCCGTTTATTTCGTTAAATGTGACTCTTAAATACAAACGATAGAAGAAATTGGGGAAGAAACTCAGACGTCTGGCTGACGTCTAGAAAAAAATCCTCGCGTCGATGAATAGAGGGAGGTTGTAAGGCTGCAACCGTCACCCGGTCCTCGGTCCCTTACCGTCTTCGTATGTGCGTAGGAAACACAGTGTGGTGCAGTCTTTCAACGGCGTATTAGTACTAATGTTCAGTTGCATACTCTCAGTTGATCCAGTTCTCTCCTTGCAATGTACAGTGCAGTATACCATTTGTTTTTTCCTTTTTTTTTTTTTTTCTTTGGGGAATTCCAATAAGCATTTACATCATATCGTTGATCAATATTTCTTCAATTCTTCAGTGGCCAATACACACAGTGTATTCTAACGGTGCGTTCGCATATATGGAAATCTGAAATGCTGTGCTATTCGCGCATTTCTTCACCTCGATCTTGATTTTTGCCGAGAATTATCGTAACCGAAATCTCAAATGCTGTGCTATTTGCGCATTTCTTCACCTCGATCTTGATTTTGCCGGGAATTATCGTAACCGAAATCGGAATGGTAATATAGAGTCGTTTCAGGTACGTTACGATCCACTGAACCGCTAATGATATGCTTGCTCGAATGCTGGTAAACATCGACATGGTTCAGATGCTTGAAAGGGAAAATGAAGAGCGTTCTTATTTGGTCAAAATGTAATATAAAGAAAAACATACTTATTGTTGATGAATACGTCTGGTGTACTCGGAGCTGCCACATAAATTGTTCTACTGCTTTTTCTGCTTTTTATACTATATTTATAGTCATTTTAAAGATTTTGTGATTGAAAATGTGAAAGGTATGAGAAAGGAAAATTACCTATATTCTGTCTGTCTTGTCCTATCTTCGCATGTTCATTCATCGATTCCAATCAGCATTTACATCATATCGTTGACCAATATTCCTTCAATTCTTCAGTGGCCAATACACACAGTCCATCCTAACGATGCGTTCGGGTATATGGAAATCTCAAATGCTGTGCTATTTGCGCATTTCTTCACCTCGATCTTGATTTTGCTGAGAATTACTGTGACCGAAATCGGAATGGTAATATAGAGTCGTTTCAGGTACGTTACGATCCACTGAACCGCTAATGATATGCTTGCTCGAATGCTGGTAAACATCGACATGGTTCAGATGCTTGAAAGGAAAAATGAAGAGCGTTCTTATTTGGTCAAAATGTAATATAAAGAAAACTGCTTACGGTTGATGATTATGTCGCGCGTACTCAGTGCTGCCACATAAATTGTTGTACTGCTTTTTCTGCTTTCTCTACTTTTATAGTCATTTTAAAGATTTTGTGATTGAAAATGAATTGTTCTACTCCTGCTTCTTCTTCTTTAAAAGTCATTTTAAATATTGCGACATTGAAATGTGAAAAGGTATGAAAAAAAAGATTCCCAATATTTTATCTGTCTTGTGGTATCTTCGCATGTCCATTCATCGATGCACATCGATGAATGAACATGCGAAGATAGGACAAGACAGACAGAATATAGGTAATTTTCCTTTCTCATACCTTTCACATTTTCAATCACAAAATCTTTAAAATGACTATAAAAGTAGAGAAAGCAGAAAAAGCAGTACAACAATTTATGTGGCAGCTCCGAGTACACGCGACATAATCATCAACCGTAAGCAGTTTTCTTTATATTACATTTTGACCAAATAAGAACGCTCTTCATTTTTCCTTTCAAGCATCTGAACCATGTCGATGTTTACCAGCATTCGAGCAAGCATATCATTAGCGGTTCAGTGGATCGTAACGTACCTGAAACGACTCTATATTACCATTCCGATTTCGGTCACAGTAATTCTCAGCAAAATCAAGATCGAGGTGAAGAAATGCGCAAATAGCACAGCATTTGAGATTTCCATATACCCGAACGCATCGTTAGGATGGACTGTGTGTATTGGCCACTGAAGAATTGAAGGAATATTGGTCAACGATATGATGTAAATGCTGATTGGAATCGATGAATGAACATGCGAAGATAGGACAAGACAGACAGAATATAGGTAATTTTCCTTTCTCATACCTTTCACATTTTCAATCACAAAATCTTTAAAATGACTATAAATATAGTATAAAAAGCAGAAAAAGCAGTAGAACAATTTATGTGGCAGCTCCGAGTACACCAGACGTATTCATCAACAATAAGTATGTTTTTCTTTATATTACATTTTGACCAAATAAGAACGCTCTTCATTTTCCCTTTCAAGCATCTGAACCATGTCGATGTTTACCAGCATTCGAGCAAGCATATCATTAGCGGTTCAGTGGATCGTAACGTACCTGAAACGACTCTATATTACCATTCCGATTTCGGTTACGATAATTCCCGGCAAAATCAAGATCGAGGTGAAGAAATGCGCAAATAGCACAGCATTTGAGATTTCGGTTACGATAATTCTCGGCAAAAATCAAGATCGAGGTGAAGAAATGCGCGAATAGCACAGCATTTCAGATTTCCATATATGCGAACGCACCGTTAGAATACACTGTGTGTATTGGCCACTGAAGAATTGAAGAAATATTGATCAACGATATGATGTAAATGCTTATTGGAATTCCCCAAAGAAAAAAAAAAAAAAAGGAAAAAACAAATGGTATACTGCACTGTACATTGCAAGGAGAGAACTGGATCAACTGAGAGTATGCAACTGAACATTAGTACTAATACGCCGTTGAAAGACTGCACCACACTGTGTTTCCTACGCACATACGAAGACGGTAAGGGACCGAGGACCGGGTGACGGTTGCAGCCTTACAACCTCCCTCTATTCATCGACGCGAGGATTTTTTTCTAGACGTCAGCCAGACGTCTGAGTTTCTTCCCCAATTTCTTCTATCGTTTGTATTTAAGAGTCACATTTAACGAAATAAACGGCTTAGTAGCATAAGGCGATCAAGCGAAAATAAAATTATAATCGTACCGCTTATTTTCCGTCAGTTCCTTCTCTCGAGATCCGGACCCCCGTTAGGCGAGGAATTTTCAAACCTCCTTCCCCTAACGGTATGAATGCATGATCAGAGTATACAAGAGTTCGAGATTACGAGTTTAAACTCTATATGAAAGAGTACGAAAAGAGCGCAAAATAGTGTAAAAGAATACATCATAATGCATGAACGCAAAATTATGACGCCTTCAATTTTTTTTTTGCTAACACGTGTTATCTTTGTACGCATAGTTGTTAATAAAGTATTGTGTTCGTAAATAGGTGTTATGTTATTTATTTCCTCCACAAATCAAGCTTCGCGAACATTGTGGGAACCAGTAGATAGTCTGTGCCGATTCTCGATTCTGGGACTAGTAGATGGACTGTGCCGATTCTGGGACGCATCTTCGTTTTCGGGACGATGCGAATGATGGCATCGATGAATGGACATGCGAAGATACCACAAGACAGATAAAATATTGGGAATCTTTTTTTTCATACCTTTTCACATTTCAATGTCGCAATATTTAAAATGACTTTTAAAGAAGAAGAAGCAGGAGTAGAACAATTCATGTGGGACAACGTGATCGGTGTACCGGAGGAAGTAGGCAGCTCCGAGTACACGCGACATAATCATCAACCGTAAGCAGTTTTCTTTATATTACATTTTGACCAAATAAGAACGCTCTTCATTTTTCCTTTCAAGCATCTGAACCATGTCGATGTTTACCAGCATTCGAGCAAGCATATCATTAGCGGTTCAGTGGATCGTAACGTACCTGAAACGACTCTATATTACCATTCCGATTTCGGTCACAGTAATTCTCAGCAAAATCAAGATCGAGGTGAAGAAATGCGCAAATAGCACAGCATTTGAGATTTCCATATACCCGAACGCATCGTTAGGATGGACTGTGTGTATTGGCCACTGAAGAATTGAAGGAATATTGGTCAACGATATGATGTAAATGCTGATTGGAATCGATGAATGAACATGCGAAGATAGGACAAGACAGACAGAATATAGGTAATTTTCCTTTCTCATACCTTTCACATTTTCAATCACAAAATCTTTAAAATGACTATAAATATAGTATAAAAAGCAGAAAAAGCAGTAGAACAATTTATGTGGCAGCTCCGAGTACACCAGACGTATTCATCAACAATAAGTATGTTTTTCTTTATATTACATTTTGACCAAATAAGAACGCTCTTCATTTTCCCTTTCAAGCATCTGAACCATGTCGATGTTTACCAGCATTCGAGCAAGCATATCATTAGCGGTTCAGTGGATCGTAACGTACCTGAAACGACTCTATATTACCATTCCGATTTCGGTTACGATAATTCCCGGCAAAATCAAGATCGAGGTGAAGAAATGCGCAAATAGCACAGCATTTGAGATTTCGGTTACGATAATTCTCGGCAAAAATCAAGATCGAGGTGAAGAAATGCGCGAATAGCACAGCATTTCAGATTTCCATATATGCGAACGCACCGTTAGAATACACTGTGTGTATTGGCCACTGAAGAATTGAAGAAATATTGATCAACGATATGATGTAAATGCTTATTGGAATTCCCCAAAGAAAAAAAAAAAAAAAGGAAAAAACAAATGGTATACTGCACTGTACATTGCAAGGAGAGAACTGGATCAACTGAGAGTATGCAACTGAACATTAGTACTAATACGCCGTTGAAAGACTGCACCACACTGTGTTTCCTACGCACATACGAAGACGGTAAGGGACCGAGGACCGGGTGACGGTTGCAGCCTTACAACCTCCCTCTATTCATCGACGCGAGGATTTTTTTCTAGACGTCAGCCAGACGTCTGAGTTTCTTCCCCAATTTCTTCTATCGTTTGTATTTAAGAGTCACATTTAACGAAATAAACGGCTTAGTAGCATAAGGCGATCAAGCGAAAATAAAATTATAATCGTACCGCTTATTTTCCGTCAGTTCCTTCTCTCGAGATCCGGACCCCCGTTAGGCGAGGAATTTTCAAACCTCCTTCCCCTAACGGTATGAATGCATGATCAGAGTATACAAGAGTTCGAGATTACGAGTTTAAACTCTATATGAAAGAGTACGAAAAGAGCGCAAAATAGTGTAAAAGAATACATCATAATGCATGAACGCAAAATTATGACGCCTTCAATTTTTTTTTGCTAACACGTGTTATCTTTGTACGCATAGTTGTTAATAAAGTATTGTGTTCGTAAATAGGTGTTATGTTATTTATTTCCTCCACAAATCAAGCTTCGCGAACATTGTGGGAACCAGTAGATAGTCTGTGCCGATTCTGGGACGGTAGTAGATGGACTGTGCCGATTCTGGGACGCATCTTCGTTTTCGGGACGATGCGAATGATGGCATCGATGAATGGACATGCGAAGATACCACAAGACAGATAAAATATTGGGAATCTTTTTTTTCATACCTTTTCACATTTCAATGTCGCAATATTTAAAATGACTTTTAAAGAAGAAGAAGCAGGAGTAGAACAATTCATGTGGGACAACGTGATCGGTGTACCGGAGGAAGTAGGCAGCACTGAGTACGCGCGACATAATCATCAACCGTAAGCAGTTTTCTTTATATTACATTTTGACCAAATAAGAACGCTCTTCATTTTTCCTTTCAAGCATCTGAACCATGTCGATGTTTCCAGCATTCGAGCAAGCATATCATTAGCGGTTCAGTGGATCGTAACGTACCTGAAACGACTCTATATTACCATTCCGATTTCGGTCACAGTAATTCTCAGCAAAATCAAGATCGAGGTGAAGAAATGCGCAAATAGCACAGCATTTGAGATTTCCATATACCCGAACGCATCGTTAGGATGGACTGTGTGTATTGGCCACTGAAGAATTGAAGGAATATTGGTCAACGATATGATGTAAATGCTGATTGGAATCGATGAATGAACATGCGAAGATAGGACAAGACAGACAGAATATAGGTAATTTTCCTTTCTCATACCTTTCACATTTTCAATCACAAAATCTTTAAAATGACTATAAATATAGTATAAAAAGCAGAAAAAGCAGTAGAACAATTTATGTGGCAGCTCCGAGTACACCAGACGTATTCATCAACAATAAGTATGTTTTTCTTTATATTACATTTTGACCAAATAAGAACGCTCTTCATTTTCCCTTTCAAGCATCTGAACCATGTCGATGTTTACCAGCATTCGAGCAAGCATATCATTAGCGGTTCAGTGGATCGTAACGTACCTGAAACGACTCTATATTACCATTCCGATTTCGGTTACGATAATTCCCGGCAAAATCAAGATCGAGGTGAAGAAATGCGCAAATAGCACAGCATTTGAGATTTCGGTTACGATAATTCTCGGCAAAAATCAAGATCGAGGTGAAGAAATGCGCGAATAGCACAGCATTTCAGATTTCCATATATGCGAACGCACCGTTAGAATACACTGTGTGTATTGGCCACTGAAGAATTGAAGAAATATTGATCAACGATATGATGTAAATGCTTATTGGAATTCCCCAAAGAAAAAAAAAAAAAAAGGAAAAAACAAATGGTATACTGCACTGTACATTGCAAGGAGAGAACTGGATCAACTGAGAGTATGCAACTGAACATTAGTACTAATACGCCGTTGAAAGACTGCACCACACTGTGTTTCCTACGCACATACGAAGACGGTAAGGGACCGAGGACCGGGTGACGGTTGCAGCCTTACAACCTCCCTCTATTCATCGACGCGAGGATTTTTTTCTAGACGTCAGCCAGACGTCTGAGTTTCTTCCCCAATTTCTTCTATCGTTTGTATTTAAGAGTCACATTTAACGAAATAAACGGCTTAGTAGCATAAGGCGATCAAGCGAAAATAAAATTATAATCGTACCGCTTATTTTCCGTCAGTTCCTTCTCTCGAGATCCGGACCCCCGTTAGGCGAGGAATTTTCAAACCTCCTTCCCCTAACGGTATGAATGCATGATCAGAGTATACAAGAGTTCGAGATTACGAGTTTAAACTCTATATGAAAGAGTACGAAAAGAGCGCAAAATAGTGTAAAAGAATACATCATAATGCATGAACGCAAAATTATGACGCCTTCAATTTTTTTTTGCTAACACGTGTTATCTTTGTACGCATAGTTGTTAATAAAGTATTGTGTTCGTAAATAGGTGTTATGTTATTTATTTCCTCCACAAATCAAGCTTCGCGAACATTGTGGGAACCAGTAGATAGTCTGTGCCGATTCTGGGACGCAGTAGTAGATGGACTGTGCCGATTCTGGGACGCATCTTCGTTTTCGGGACGATGCGAATGATGGCATCGATGAATGGACATGCGAAGATACCACAAGACAGATAAAATATTGGGAATCTTTTTTTTCATACCTTTTCACATTTCAATGTCGCAATATTTAAAATGACTTTTAAAGAAGAAGAAGCAGGAGTAGAACAATTCATGTGGGACAACGTGATCGGTGTACCGGAGGAAGTAGGCAGCACTGAGTACGCGCGACATAATCATCAACCGTAAGCAGTTTTCTTTATATTACATTTTGACCAAATAAGAACGCTCTTCATTTTTCCTTTCAAGCATCTGAACCATGTCGATGTTTACCAGCATTCGAGCAAGCATATCATTAGCGGTTCAGTGGATCGTAACGTACCTGAAACGACTCTATATTACCATTCCGATTTCGGTCACAGTAATTCTCAGCAAAATCAAGATCGAGGTGAAGAAATGCGCAAATAGCACAGCATTTGAGATTTCCATATACCCGAACGCATCGTTAGGATGGACTGTGTGTATTGGCCACTGAAGAATTGAAGGAATATTGGTCAACGATATGATGTAAATGCTGATTGGAATCGATGAATGAACATGCGAAGATAGGACAAGACAGACAGAATATAGGTAATTTTCCTTTCTCATACCTTTCACATTTTCAATCACAAAATCTTTAAAATGACTATAAATATAGTATAAAAAGCAGAAAAAGCAGTAGAACAATTTATGTGGCAGCTCCGAGTACACCAGACGTATTCATCAACAATAAGTATGTTTTTCTTTATATTACATTTTGACCAAATAAGAACGCTCTTCATTTTCCCTTTCAAGCATCTGAACCATGTCGATGTTTACCAGCATTCGAGCAAGCATATCATTAGCGGTTCAGTGGATCGTAACGTACCTGAAACGACTCTATATTACCATTCCGATTTCGGTTACGATAATTCCCGGCAAAATCAAGATCGAGGTGAAGAAATGCGCAAATAGCACAGCATTTGAGATTTCGGTTACGATAATTCTCGGCAAAAATCAAGATCGAGGTGAAGAAATGCGCGAATAGCACAGCATTTCAGATTTCCATATATGCGAACGCACCGTTAGAATACACTGTGTGTATTGGCCACTGAAGAATTGAAGAAATATTGATCAACGATATGATGTAAATGCTTATTGGAATTCCCCAAAGAAAAAAAAAAAAAAAGGAAAAAACAAATGGTATACTGCACTGTACATTGCAAGGAGAGAACTGGATCAACTGAGAGTATGCAACTGAACATTAGTACTAATACGCCGTTGAAAGACTGCACCACACTGTGTTTCCTACGCACATACGAAGACGGTAAGGGACCGAGGACCGGGTGACGGTTGCAGCCTTACAACCTCCCTCTATTCATCGACGCGAGGATTTTTTTCTAGACGTCAGCCAGACGTCTGAGTTTCTTCCCCAATTTCTTCTATCGTTTGTATTTAAGAGTCACATTTAACGAAATAAACGGCTTAGTAGCATAAGGCGATCAAGCGAAAATAAAATTATAATCGTACCGCTTATTTTCCGTCAGTTCCTTCTCTCGAGATCCGGACCCCCGTTAGGCGAGGAATTTTCAAACCTCCTTCCCCTAACGGTATGAATGCATGATCAGAGTATACAAGAGTTCGAGATTACGAGTTTAAACTCTATATGAAAGAGTACGAAAAGAGCGCAAAATAGTGTAAAAGAATACATCATAATGCATGAACGCAAAATTATGACGCCTTCAATTTTTTTTTGCTAACACGTGTTATCTTTGTACGCATAGTTGTTAATAAAGTATTGTGTTCGTAAATAGGTGTTATGTTATTTATTTCCTCCACAAATCAAGCTTCGCGAACATTGTGGGAACCAGTAGATAGTCTGTGCCGATTCTGGGACGAGCGATTTGTGGAGGAAATAAATAACATAACACCTATTTACGAACACAATACTTTATTAACAACTATGCGTACAAAGATAACACGTGTTAGCAAAAAAAAATTGAAGGCGTCATAATTTTGCGTTCATGCATTATGATGTATTCTTTTACACTATTTTGCGCTCTTTTCGTACTCTTTCATATAGAGTTTAAACTCGTAATCTCGAACTCTTGTATACTCTGATCATGCATTCATACCGTTAGGGGAAGGAGGTTTGAAAATTCCTCGCCTAACGGGGGTCCGGATCTCGAGAGAAGGAACTGACGGAAAATAAGCGGTACGATTATAATTTTATTTTCGCTTGATCGCCTTATGCTACTAAGCCGTTTATTTCGTTAAATGTGACTCTTAAATACAAACGATAGAAGAAATTGGGGAAGAAACTCAGACGTCTGGCTGACGTCTAGAAAAAAATCCTCGCGTCGATGAATAGAGGGAGGTTGTAAGGCTGCAACCGTCACCCGGTCCTCGGTCCCTTACCGTCTTCGTATGTGCGTAGGAAACACAGTGTGGTGCAGTCTTTCAACGGCGTATTAGTACTAATGTTCAGTTGCATACTCTCAGTTGATCCAGTTCTCTCCTTGCAATGTACAGTGCAGTATACCATTTGTTTTTTCCTTTTTTTTTTTTTTTCTTTGGGGAATTCCAATAAGCATTTACATCATATCGTTGATCAATATTTCTTCAATTCTTCAGTGGCCAATACACACAGTGTATTCTAACGGTGCGTTCGCATATATGGAAATCTGAAATGCTGTGCTATTCGCGCATTTCTTCACCTCGATCTTGATTTTTGCCGAGAATTATCGTAACCGAAATCTCAAATGCTGTGCTATTTGCGCATTTCTTCACCTCGATCTTGATTTTGCCGGGAATTATCGTAACCGAAATCGGAATGGTAATATAGAGTCGTTTCAGGTACGTTACGATCCACTGAACCGCTAATGATATGCTTGCTCGAATGCTGGTAAACATCGACATGGTTCAGATGCTTGAAAGGGAAAATGAAGAGCGTTCTTATTTGGTCAAAATGTAATATAAAGAAAAACATACTTATTGTTGATGAATACGTCTGGTGTACTCGGAGCTGCCACATAAATTGTTCTACTGCTTTTTCTGCTTTTTATACTATATTTATAGTCATTTTAAAGATTTTGTGATTGAAAATGTGAAAGGTATGAGAAAGGAAAATTACCTATATTCTGTCTGTCTTGTCCTATCTTCGCATGTTCATTCATCGATTCCAATCAGCATTTACATCATATCGTTGACCAATATTCCTTCAATTCTTCAGTGGCCAATACACACAGTCCATCCTAACGATGCGTTCGGGTATATGGAAATCTCAAATGCTGTGCTATTTGCGCATTTCTTCACCTCGATCTTGATTTTGCTGAGAATTACTGTGACCGAAATCGGAATGGTAATATAGAGTCGTTTCAGGTACGTTACGATCCACTGAACCGCTAATGATATGCTTGCTCGAATGCTGGTAAACATCGACATGGTTCAGATGCTTGAAAGGAAAAATGAAGAGCGTTCTTATTTGGTCAAAATGTAATATAAAGAAAACTGCTTACGGTTGATGATTATGTCGCGCGTACTCAGTGCTGCCTACTTCCTCCGGTACACCGATCACGTTGTCCCACATGAATTGTTCTACTCCTGCTTCTTCTTCTTTAAAAGTCATTTTAAATATTGCGACATTGAAATGTGAAAAGGTATGAAAAAAAAGATTCCCAATATTTTATCTGTCTTGTGGTATCTTCGCATGTCCATTCATCGATGCCATCATTCGCATCGTCCCGAAAACGAAGATGCGTCCCAGAATCGGCACAGTCCATATGCGTCCCAGAATCGGCACAGACTATCTACTGGTTCCCACAATGTTCGCGAAGCTTGATTTGTGGAGGAAATAAATAACATAACACCTATTTACGAACACAATACTTTATTAACAACTATGCGTACAAAGATAACACGTGTTAGCAAAAAAAAATTGAAGGCGTCATAATTTTGCGTTCATGCATTATGATGTATTCTTTTACACTATTTTGCGCTCTTTTCGTACTCTTTCATATAGAGTTTAAACTCGTAATCTCGAACTCTTGTATACTCTGATCATGCATTCATACCGTTAGGGGAAGGAGGTTTGAAAATTCCTCGCCTAACGGGGGTCCGGATCTCGAGAGAAGGAACTGACGGAAAATAAGCGGTACGATTATAATTTTATTTTCGCTTGATCGCCTTATGCTACTAAGCCGTTTATTTCGTTAAATGTGACTCTTAAATACAAACGATAGAAGAAATTGGGGAAGAAACTCAGACGTCTGGCTGACGTCTAGAAAAAAATCCTCGCGTCGATGAATAGAGGGAGGTTGTAAGGCTGCAACCGTCACCCGGTCCTCGGTCCCTTACCGTCTTCGTATGTGCGTAGGAAACACAGTGTGGTGCAGTCTTTCAACGGCGTATTAGTACTAATGTTCAGTTGCATACTCTCAGTTGATCCAGTTCTCTCCTTGCAATGTACAGTGCAGTATACCATTTGTTTTTTCCTTTTTTTTTTTTTTTCTTTGGGGAATTCCAATAAGCATTTACATCATATCGTTGATCAATATTTCTTCAATTCTTCAGTGGCCAATACACACAGTGTATTCTAACGGTGCGTTCGCATATATGGAAATCTGAAATGCTGTGCTATTCGCGCATTTCTTCACCTCGATCTTGATTTTTGCCGAGAATTATCGTAACCGAAATCTCAAATGCTGTGCTATTTGCGCATTTCTTCACCTCGATCTTGATTTTGCCGGGAATTATCGTAACCGAAATCGGAATGGTAATATAGAGTCGTTTCAGGTACGTTACGATCCACTGAACCGCTAATGATATGCTTGCTCGAATGCTGGTAAACATCGACATGGTTCAGATGCTTGAAAGGGAAAATGAAGAGCGTTCTTATTTGGTCAAAATGTAATATAAAGAAAAACATACTTATTGTTGATGAATACGTCTGGTGTACTCGGAGCTGCCACATAAATTGTTCTACTGCTTTTTCTGCTTTTTATACTATATTTATAGTCATTTTAAAGATTTTGTGATTGAAAATGTGAAAGGTATGAGAAAGGAAAATTACCTATATTCTGTCTGTCTTGTCCTATCTTCGCATGTTCATTCATCGATTCCAATCAGCATTTACATCATATCGTTGACCAATATTCCTTCAATTCTTCAGTGGCCAATACACACAGTCCATCCTAACGATGCGTTCGGGTATATGGAAATCTCAAATGCTGTGCTATTTGCGCATTTCTTCACCTCGATCTTGATTTTGCTGAGAATTACTGTGACCGAAATCGGAATGGTAATATAGAGTCGTTTCAGGTACGTTACGATCCACTGAACCGCTAATGATATGCTTGCTCGAATGCTGGTAAACATCGACATGGTTCAGATGCTTGAAAGGAAAAATGAAGAGCGTTCTTATTTGGTCAAAATGTAATATAAAGAAAACTGCTTACGGTTGATGATTATGTCGCGCGTACTCAGTGCTGCCTACTTCCTCCGGTACACCGATCACGTTGTCCCACATGAATTGTTCTACTCCTGCTTCTTCTTCTTTAAAAGTCATTTTAAATATTGCGACATTGAAATGTGAAAAGGTATGAAAAAAAAGATTCCCAATATTTTATCTGTCTTGTGGTATCTTCGCATGTCCATTCATCGATGCCATCATTCGCATCGTCCCGAAAACGAAGATGCGTCCCAGAATCGGCACAGTCCATCTACTACGATGGTCTGTGCCGATTCTGAGACCGTACATATTGGTAGTAGATGGTCTGTGCCGATTCTGGGACCGTACATATTGGTAGTAGATGGTCTGTGCCGATTCTGGGACGCATCTTCGTTTTCGGACGATGCGAATGGTGGCATCGATGAATGAACATGCGAAGATAGGACAAGACAGACAGAATATAGGTAATTTTCCTTTCTCATACCTTTCACATTTTCAATCACAAAATCTTTAAAATGACTATAAAAGTAGAGAAAGCAGAAAAAGCAGTACAACAATTTATGTGGCAGCTCCGAGTACACGCGACATAATCATCAACCGTAAGCAGTTTTCTTTATATTACATTTTGACCAAATAAGAACGCTCTTCATTTTTCCTTTCAAGCATCTGAACCATGTCGATGTTTACCAGCATTCGAGCAAGCATATCATTAGCGGTTCAGTGGATCGTAACGTACCTGAAACGACTCTATATTACCATTCCGATTTCGGTCACAGTAATTCTCAGCAAAATCAAGATCGAGGTGAAGAAATGCGCAAATAGCACAGCATTTGAGATTTCCATATACCCGAACGCATCGTTAGGATGGACTGTGTGTATTGGCCACTGAAGAATTGAAGGAATATTGGTCAACGATATGATGTAAATGCTGATTGGAATCGATGAATGAACATGCGAAGATAGGACAAGACAGACAGAATATAGGTAATTTTCCTTTCTCATACCTTTCACATTTTCAATCACAAAATCTTTAAAATGACTATAAATATAGTATAAAAAGCAGAAAAAGCAGTAGAACAATTTATGTGGCAGCTCCGAGTACACCAGACGTATTCATCAACAATAAGTATGTTTTTCTTTATATTACATTTTGACCAAATAAGAACGCTCTTCATTTTCCCTTTCAAGCATCTGAACCATGTCGATGTTTACCAGCATTCGAGCAAGCATATCATTAGCGGTTCAGTGGATCGTAACGTACCTGAAACGACTCTATATTACCATTCCGATTTCGGTTACGATAATTCCCGGCAAAATCAAGATCGAGGTGAAGAAATGCGCAAATAGCACAGCATTTGAGATTTCGGTTACGATAATTCTCGGCAAAAATCAAGATCGAGGTGAAGAAATGCGCGAATAGCACAGCATTTCAGATTTCCATATATGCGAACGCACCGTTAGAATACACTGTGTGTATTGGCCACTGAAGAATTGAAGAAATATTGATCAACGATATGATGTAAATGCTTATTGGAATTCCCCAAAGAAAAAAAAAAAAAAAGGAAAAAACAAATGGTATACTGCACTGTACATTGCAAGGAGAGAACTGGATCAACTGAGAGTATGCAACTGAACATTAGTACTAATACGCCGTTGAAAGACTGCACCACACTGTGTTTCCTACGCACATACGAAGACGGTAAGGGACCGAGGACCGGGTGACGGTTGCAGCCTTACAACCTCCCTCTATTCATCGACGCGAGGATTTTTTTCTAGACGTCAGCCAGACGTCTGAGTTTCTTCCCCAATTTCTTCTATCGTTTGTATTTAAGAGTCACATTTAACGAAATAAACGGCTTAGTAGCATAAGGCGATCAAGCGAAAATAAAATTATAATCGTACCGCTTATTTTCCGTCAGTTCCTTCTCTCGAGATCCGGACCCCCGTTAGGCGAGGAATTTTCAAACCTCCTTCCCCTAACGGTATGAATGCATGATCAGAGTATACAAGAGTTCGAGATTACGAGTTTAAACTCTATATGAAAGAGTACGAAAAGAGCGCAAAATAGTGTAAAAGAATACATCATAATGCATGAACGCAAAATTATGACGCCTTCAATTTTTTTTTGCTAACACGTGTTATCTTTGTACGCATAGTTGTTAATAAAGTATTGTGTTCGTAAATAGGTGTTATGTTATTTATTTCCTCCACAAATCAAGCTTCGCGAACATTGTGGGAACCAGTAGATAGTCTGTGCCGATTCTGGGACGCATCTTTTTTCTCGTCCCAGAATCGGCACAGACTATCTACTGGTTCCCACAATGTTCGCGAAGCTTGATTTGTGGAGGAAATAAATAACATAACACCTATTTACGAACACAATACTTTATTAACAACTATGCGTACAAAGATAACACGTGTTAGCAAAAAAAAATTGAAGGCGTCATAATTTTGCGTTCATGCATTATGATGTATTCTTTTACACTATTTTGCGCTCTTTTCGTACTCTTTCATATAGAGTTTAAACTCGTAATCTCGAACTCTTGTATACTCTGATCATGCATTCATACCGTTAGGGGAAGGAGGTTTGAAAATTCCTCGCCTAACGGGGGTCCGGATCTCGAGAGAAGGAACTGACGGAAAATAAGCGGTACGATTATAATTTTATTTTCGCTTGATCGCCTTATGCTACTAAGCCGTTTATTTCGTTAAATGTGACTCTTAAATACAAACGATAGAAGAAATTGGGGAAGAAACTCAGACGTCTGGCTGACGTCTAGAAAAAAATCCTCGCGTCGATGAATAGAGGGAGGTTGTAAGGCTGCAACCGTCACCCGGTCCTCGGTCCCTTACCGTCTTCGTATGTGCGTAGGAAACACAGTGTGGTGCAGTCTTTCAACGGCGTATTAGTACTAATGTTCAGTTGCATACTCTCAGTTGATCCAGTTCTCTCCTTGCAATGTACAGTGCAGTATACCATTTGTTTTTTCCTTTTTTTTTTTTTTTCTTTGGGGAATTCCAATAAGCATTTACATCATATCGTTGATCAATATTTCTTCAATTCTTCAGTGGCCAATACACACAGTGTATTCTAACGGTGCGTTCGCATATATGGAAATCTGAAATGCTGTGCTATTCGCGCATTTCTTCACCTCGATCTTGATTTTTGCCGAGAATTATCGTAACCGAAATCTCAAATGCTGTGCTATTTGCGCATTTCTTCACCTCGATCTTGATTTTGCCGGGAATTATCGTAACCGAAATCGGAATGGTAATATAGAGTCGTTTCAGGTACGTTACGATCCACTGAACCGCTAATGATATGCTTGCTCGAATGCTGGTAAACATCGACATGGTTCAGATGCTTGAAAGGGAAAATGAAGAGCGTTCTTATTTGGTCAAAATGTAATATAAAGAAAAACATACTTATTGTTGATGAATACGTCTGGTGTACTCGGAGCTGCCACATAAATTGTTCTACTGCTTTTTCTGCTTTTTATACTATATTTATAGTCATTTTAAAGATTTTGTGATTGAAAATGTGAAAGGTATGAGAAAGGAAAATTACCTATATTCTGTCTGTCTTGTCCTATCTTCGCATGTTCATTCATCGATTCCAATCAGCATTTACATCATATCGTTGACCAATATTCCTTCAATTCTTCAGTGGCCAATACACACAGTCCATCCTAACGATGCGTTCGGGTATATGGAAATCTCAAATGCTGTGCTATTTGCGCATTTCTTCACCTCGATCTTGATTTTGCTGAGAATTACTGTGACCGAAATCGGAATGGTAATATAGAGTCGTTTCAGGTACGTTACGATCCACTGAACCGCTAATGATATGCTTGCTCGAATGCTGGTAAACATCGACATGGTTCAGATGCTTGAAAGGAAAAATGAAGAGCGTTCTTATTTGGTCAAAATGTAATATAAAGAAAACTGCTTACGGTTGATGATTATGTCGCGTGTACTCGGAGCTGCCACATAAATTGTTGTACTGCTTTTTCTGCTTTCTCTACTTTTATAGTCATTTTAAAGATTTTGTGATTGAAAATGTGAAAGGTATGAGAAAGGAAAATTACCTATATTCTGTCTGTCTTGTCCTATCTTCGCATGTTCATTCATCGATGCCACCATTCGCATCGTCCGAAAACGAAGATGCGTCCCAGAATCGGCACAGACCATCTACTACCAATATGTACGGTCCCAGAATCGGCACAGACCATCTACTCAGAATCGGCACAGACTATCTACTGGTTCCCACAATGTTCGCGAAGCTTGATTTGTGGAGGAAATAAATAACATAACACCTATTTACGAACACAATACTTTATTAACAACTATGCGTACAAAGATAACACGTGTTAGCAAAAAAAAATTGAAGGCGTCATAATTTTGCGTTCATGCATTATGATGTATTCTTTTACACTATTTTGCGCTCTTTTCGTACTCTTTCATATAGAGTTTAAACTCGTAATCTCGAACTCTTGTATACTCTGATCATGCATTCATACCGTTAGGGGAAGGAGGTTTGAAAATTCCTCGCCTAACGGGGGTCCGGATCTCGAGAGAAGGAACTGACGGAAAATAAGCGGTACGATTATAATTTTATTTTCGCTTGATCGCCTTATGCTACTAAGCCGTTTATTTCGTTAAATGTGACTCTTAAATACAAACGATAGAAGAAATTGGGGAAGAAACTCAGACGTCTGGCTGACGTCTAGAAAAAAATCCTCGCGTCGATGAATAGAGGGAGGTTGTAAGGCTGCAACCGTCACCCGGTCCTCGGTCCCTTACCGTCTTCGTATGTGCGTAGGAAACACAGTGTGGTGCAGTCTTTCAACGGCGTATTAGTACTAATGTTCAGTTGCATACTCTCAGTTGATCCAGTTCTCTCCTTGCAATGTACAGTGCAGTATACCATTTGTTTTTTCCTTTTTTTTTTTTTTTCTTTGGGGAATTCCAATAAGCATTTACATCATATCGTTGATCAATATTTCTTCAATTCTTCAGTGGCCAATACACACAGTGTATTCTAACGGTGCGTTCGCATATATGGAAATCTGAAATGCTGTGCTATTCGCGCATTTCTTCACCTCGATCTTGATTTTTGCCGAGAATTATCGTAACCGAAATCTCAAATGCTGTGCTATTTGCGCATTTCTTCACCTCGATCTTGATTTTGCCGGGAATTATCGTAACCGAAATCGGAATGGTAATATAGAGTCGTTTCAGGTACGTTACGATCCACTGAACCGCTAATGATATGCTTGCTCGAATGCTGGTAAACATCGACATGGTTCAGATGCTTGAAAGGGAAAATGAAGAGCGTTCTTATTTGGTCAAAATGTAATATAAAGAAAAACATACTTATTGTTGATGAATACGTCTGGTGTACTCGGAGCTGCCACATAAATTGTTCTACTGCTTTTTCTGCTTTTTATACTATATTTATAGTCATTTTAAAGATTTTGTGATTGAAAATGTGAAAGGTATGAGAAAGGAAAATTACCTATATTCTGTCTGTCTTGTCCTATCTTCGCATGTTCATTCATCGATTCCAATCAGCATTTACATCATATCGTTGACCAATATTCCTTCAATTCTTCAGTGGCCAATACACACAGTCCATCCTAACGATGCGTTCGGGTATATGGAAATCTCAAATGCTGTGCTATTTGCGCATTTCTTCACCTCGATCTTGATTTTGCTGAGAATTACTGTGACCGAAATCGGAATGGTAATATAGAGTCGTTTCAGGTACGTTACGATCCACTGAACCGCTAATGATATGCTTGCTCGAATGCTGGTAAACATCGACATGGTTCAGATGCTTGAAAGGAAAAATGAAGAGCGTTCTTATTTGGTCAAAATGTAATATAAAGAAAACTGCTTACGGTTGATGATTATGTCGCGCGTACTCAGTGCTGCCACATAAATTGTTGTACTGCTTTTTCTGCTTTCTCTACTTTTATAGTCATTTTAAAGATTTTGTGATTGAAAATGTGAAAGGTATGAGAAAGGAAAATTACCTATATTCTGTCTGTCTTGTCCTATCTTCGCATGTTCATTCATCGATGCCACCATTCGCATCGTCCGAAAACGAAGATGCGTCCCAGAATCGGCACAGACCATCTACTACCAATATGTACGGTCCCAGAATCGGCACAGACCATCTACTACCAATATGTACGGTCTCAGAATCGGCACAGACCACTATCATGCGTCCCAGAATCGGCACAGACTATCTACTGGTTCCCACAATGTTCGCGAAGCTTGATTTGTGGAGGAAATAAATAACATAACACCTATTTACGAACACAATACTTTATTAACAACTATGCGTACAAAGATAACACGTGTTAGCAAAAAAAAATTGAAGGCGTCATAATTTTGCGTTCATGCATTATGATGTATTCTTTTACACTATTTTGCGCTCTTTTCGTACTCTTTCATATAGAGTTTAAACTCGTAATCTCGAACTCTTGTATACTCTGATCATGCATTCATACCGTTAGGGGAAGGAGGTTTGAAAATTCCTCGCCTAACGGGGGTCCGGATCTCGAGAGAAGGAACTGACGGAAAATAAGCGGTACGATTATAATTTTATTTTCGCTTGATCGCCTTATGCTACTAAGCCGTTTATTTCGTTAAATGTGACTCTTAAATACAAACGATAGAAGAAATTGGGGAAGAAACTCAGACGTCTGGCTGACGTCTAGAAAAAAATCCTCGCGTCGATGAATAGAGGGAGGTTGTAAGGCTGCAACCGTCACCCGGTCCTCGGTCCCTTACCGTCTTCGTATGTGCGTAGGAAACACAGTGTGGTGCAGTCTTTCAACGGCGTATTAGTACTAATGTTCAGTTGCATACTCTCAGTTGATCCAGTTCTCTCCTTGCAATGTACAGTGCAGTATACCATTTGTTTTTTCCTTTTTTTTTTTTTTTCTTTGGGGAATTCCAATAAGCATTTACATCATATCGTTGATCAATATTTCTTCAATTCTTCAGTGGCCAATACACACAGTGTATTCTAACGGTGCGTTCGCATATATGGAAATCTGAAATGCTGTGCTATTCGCGCATTTCTTCACCTCGATCTTGATTTTTGCCGAGAATTATCGTAACCGAAATCTCAAATGCTGTGCTATTTGCGCATTTCTTCACCTCGATCTTGATTTTGCCGGGAATTATCGTAACCGAAATCGGAATGGTAATATAGAGTCGTTTCAGGTACGTTACGATCCACTGAACCGCTAATGATATGCTTGCTCGAATGCTGGTAAACATCGACATGGTTCAGATGCTTGAAAGGGAAAATGAAGAGCGTTCTTATTTGGTCAAAATGTAATATAAAGAAAAACATACTTATTGTTGATGAATACGTCTGGTGTACTCGGAGCACATAAATTGTTCTACTGCTTTTTCTGCTTTTTATACTATATTTATAGTCATTTTAAAGATTTTGTGATTGAAAATGTGAAAGGTATGAGAAAGGAAAATTACCTATATTCTGTCTGTCTTGTCCTATCTTCGCATGTTCATTCATCGATTCCAATCAGCATTTACATCATATCGTTGACCAATATTCCTTCAATTCTTCAGTGGCCAATACACACAGTCCATCCTAACGATGCGTTCGGGTATATGGAAATCTCAAATGCTGTGCTATTTGCGCATTTCTTCACCTCGATCTTGATTTTGCCGGGAATTATCGTAACCGAAATCGGAATGGTAATATAGAGTCGTTTCAGGTACGTTACGATCCACTGAACCGCTAATGATATGCTTGCTCGAATGCTGGTAAACATCGACATGGTTCAGATGCTTGAAAGGGAAAATGAAGAGCGTTCTTATTTGGTCAAAATGTAATATAAAGAAAAACATACTTATTGTTGATGAATACGTCTGGTGTACTCGGAGCTGCCACATAAATTGTTCTACTGCTTTTTCTGCTTTTTATACTATATTTATAGTCATTTTAAAGATTTTGTGATTGAAAATGTGAAAGGTATGAGAAAGGAAAATTACCTATATTCTGTCTGTCTTGTCCTATCTTCGCATGTTCATTCATCGATTCCAATCAGCATTTACATCATATCGTTGACCAATATTCCTTCAATTCTTCAGTGGCCAATACACACAGTCCATCCTAACGATGCGTTCGGGTATATGGAAATCTCAAATGCTGTGCTATTTGCGCATTTCTTCACCTCGATCTTGATTTTGCTGAGAATTACTGTGACCGAAATCGGAATGGTAATATAGAGTCGTTTCAGGTACGTTACGATCCACTGAACCGCTAATGATATGCTTGCTCGAATGCTGGTAAACATCGACATGGTTCAGATGCTTGAAAGGAAAAATGAAGAGCGTTCTTATTTGGTCAAAATGTAATATAAAGAAAACTGCTTACGGTTGATGATTATGTCGCGTGTACTCGGAGCTGCCACATAAATTGTTGTACTGCTTTTTCTGCTTTCTCTACTTTTATAGTCATTTTAAAGATTTTGTGATTGAAAATGTGAAAGGTATGAGAAAGGAAAATTACCTATATTCTGTCTGTCTTGTCCTATCTTCGCATGTTCATTCATCGATGCCACCATTCGCATCGTCCGAAAACGAAGATGCGTCCCAGAATCGGCACAGACCATCTACTACCAATATGTACGGTCCCAGAATCGGCACAGACCATCTACTACGTCCCAGAATCGGCACAGACTATCTACTGGTTCCCACAATGTTCGCGAAGCTTGATTTGTGGAGGAAATAAATAACATAACACCTATTTACGAACACAATACTTTATTAACAACTATGCGTACAAAGATAACACGTGTTAGCAAAAAAAAATTGAAGGCGTCATAATTTTGCGTTCATGCATTATGATGTATTCTTTTACACTATTTTGCGCTCTTTTCGTACTCTTTCATATAGAGTTTAAACTCGTAATCTCGAACTCTTGTATACTCTGATCATGCATTCATACCGTTAGGGGAAGGAGGTTTGAAAATTCCTCGCCTAACGGGGGTCCGGATCTCGAGAGAAGGAACTGACGGAAAATAAGCGGTACGATTATAATTTTATTTTCGCTTGATCGCCTTATGCTACTAAGCCGTTTATTTCGTTAAATGTGACTCTTAAATACAAACGATAGAAGAAATTGGGGAAGAAACTCAGACGTCTGGCTGACGTCTAGAAAAAAATCCTCGCGTCGATGAATAGAGGGAGGTTGTAAGGCTGCAACCGTCACCCGGTCCTCGGTCCCTTACCGTCTTCGTATGTGCGTAGGAAACACAGTGTGGTGCAGTCTTTCAACGGCGTATTAGTACTAATGTTCAGTTGCATACTCTCAGTTGATCCAGTTCTCTCCTTGCAATGTACAGTGCAGTATACCATTTGTTTTTTCCTTTTTTTTTTTTTTTCTTTGGGGAATTCCAATAAGCATTTACATCATATCGTTGATCAATATTTCTTCAATTCTTCAGTGGCCAATACACACAGTGTATTCTAACGGTGCGTTCGCATATATGGAAATCTGAAATGCTGTGCTATTCGCGCATTTCTTCACCTCGATCTTGATTTTTGCCGAGAATTATCGTAACCGAAATCTCAAATGCTGTGCTATTTGCGCATTTCTTCACCTCGATCTTGATTTTGCCGGGAATTATCGTAACCGAAATCGGAATGGTAATATAGAGTCGTTTCAGGTACGTTACGATCCACTGAACCGCTAATGATATGCTTGCTCGAATGCTGGTAAACATCGACATGGTTCAGATGCTTGAAAGGGAAAATGAAGAGCGTTCTTATTTGGTCAAAATGTAATATAAAGAAAAACATACTTATTGTTGATGAATACGTCTGGTGTACTCGGAGCTGCCACATAAATTGTTCTACTGCTTTTTCTGCTTTTTATACTATATTTATAGTCATTTTAAAGATTTTGTGATTGAAAATGTGAAAGGTATGAGAAAGGAAAATTACCTATATTCTGTCTGTCTTGTCCTATCTTCGCATGTTCATTCATCGATTCCAATCAGCATTTACATCATATCGTTGACCAATATTCCTTCAATTCTTCAGTGGCCAATACACACAGTCCATCCTAACGATGCGTTCGGGTATATGGAAATCTCAAATGCTGTGCTATTTGCGCATTTCTTCACCTCGATCTTGATTTTGCTGAGAATTACTGTGACCGAAATCGGAATGGTAATATAGAGTCGTTTCAGGTACGTTACGATCCACTGAACCGCTAATGATATGCTTGCTCGAATGCTGGTAAACATCGACATGGTTCAGATGCTTGAAAGGAAAAATGAAGAGCGTTCTTATTTGGTCAAAATGTAATATAAAGAAAACTGCTTACGGTTGATGATTATGTCGCGTGTACTCGGAGCTGCCTACTTCCTCCGGTACACCGATCACGTTGTCCCACATGAATTGTTCTACTCCTGCTTCTTCTTCTTTAAAAGTCATTTTAAATATTGCGACATTGAAATGTGAAAAGGTATGAAAAAAAAGATTCCCAATATTTTATCTGTCTTGTGGTATCTTCGCATGTCCATTCATCGATGCCATCATTCGCATCGTCCCGAAAACGAAGATGCGTCCCAGAATCGGCACAGTCCATCTACTGCGTCCCAGAATCGGCACAGACTATCTACTGGTTCCCACAATGTTCGCGAAGCTTGATTTGTGGAGGAAATAAATAACATAACACCTATTTACGAACACAATACTTTATTAACAACTATGCGTACAAAGATAACACGTGTTAGCAAAAAAAAATTGAAGGCGTCATAATTTTGCGTTCATGCATTATGATGTATTCTTTTACACTATTTTGCGCTCTTTTCGTACTCTTTCATATAGAGTTTAAACTCGTAATCTCGAACTCTTGTATACTCTGATCATGCATTCATACCGTTAGGGGAAGGAGGTTTGAAAATTCCTCGCCTAACGGGGGTCCGGATCTCGAGAGAAGGAACTGACGGAAAATAAGCGGTACGATTATAATTTTATTTTCGCTTGATCGCCTTATGCTACTAAGCCGTTTATTTCGTTAAATGTGACTCTTAAATACAAACGATAGAAGAAATTGGGGAAGAAACTCAGACGTCTGGCTGACGTCTAGAAAAAAATCCTCGCGTCGATGAATAGAGGGAGGTTGTAAGGCTGCAACCGTCACCCGGTCCTCGGTCCCTTACCGTCTTCGTATGTGCGTAGGAAACACAGTGTGGTGCAGTCTTTCAACGGCGTATTAGTACTAATGTTCAGTTGCATACTCTCAGTTGATCCAGTTCTCTCCTTGCAATGTACAGTGCAGTATACCATTTGTTTTTTCCTTTTTTTTTTTTTTTCTTTGGGGAATTCCAATAAGCATTTACATCATATCGTTGATCAATATTTCTTCAATTCTTCAGTGGCCAATACACACAGTGTATTCTAACGGTGCGTTCGCATATATGGAAATCTGAAATGCTGTGCTATTCGCGCATTTCTTCACCTCGATCTTGATTTTTGCCGAGAATTATCGTAACCGAAATCTCAAATGCTGTGCTATTTGCGCATTTCTTCACCTCGATCTTGATTTTGCCGGGAATTATCGTAACCGAAATCGGAATGGTAATATAGAGTCGTTTCAGGTACGTTACGATCCACTGAACCGCTAATGATATGCTTGCTCGAATGCTGGTAAACATCGACATGGTTCAGATGCTTGAAAGGGAAAATGAAGAGCGTTCTTATTTGGTCAAAATGTAATATAAAGAAAAACATACTTATTGTTGATGAATACGTCTGGTGTACTCGGAGCTGCCACATAAATTGTTCTACTGCTTTTTCTGCTTTTTATACTATATTTATAGTCATTTTAAAGATTTTGTGATTGAAAATGTGAAAGGTATGAGAAAGGAAAATTACCTATATTCTGTCTGTCTTGTCCTATCTTCGCATGTTCATTCATCGATTCCAATCAGCATTTACATCATATCGTTGACCAATATTCCTTCAATTCTTCAGTGGCCAATACACACAGTCCATCCTAACGATGCGTTCGGGTATATGGAAATCTCAAATGCTGTGCTATTTGCGCATTTCTTCACCTCGATCTTGATTTTGCTGAGAATTACTGTGACCGAAATCGGAATGGTAATATAGAGTCGTTTCAGGTACGTTACGATCCACTGAACCGCTAATGATATGCTTGCTCGAATGCTGGTAAACATCGACATGGTTCAGATGCTTGAAAGGAAAAATGAAGAGCGTTCTTATTTGGTCAAAATGTAATATAAAGAAAACTGCTTACGGTTGATGATTATGTCGCGCGTACTCAGTGCTGCCTACTTCCTCCGGTACACCGATCACGTTGTCCCACATGAATTGTTCTACTCCTGCTTCTTCTTCTGAAAATGTGAAAGGTATGAGAAAGGAAAATTACCTATATTCTGTCTGTCTTGTCCTATCTTCGCATGTTCATTCATCGATGCCACCATTCGCATCGTCCGAAAACGAAGATGCGTCCCAGAATCGGCACAGACCATCTACTACCAATATGTACGGTCCCAGAATCGGCACAGACCATCTACTACGTCCCAGAATCGGCACAGACTATCTACTGGTTCCCACAATGTTCGCGAAGCTTGATTTGTGGAGGAAATAAATAACATAACACCTATTTACGAACACAATACTTTATTAACAACTATGCGTACAAAGATAACACGTGTTAGCAAAAAAAAATTGAAGGCGTCATAATTTTGCGTTCATGCATTATGATGTATTCTTTTACACTATTTTGCGCTCTTTTCGTACTCTTTCATATAGAGTTTAAACTCGTAATCTCGAACTCTTGTATACTCTGATCATGCATTCATACCGTTAGGGGAAGGAGGTTTGAAAATTCCTCGCCTAACGGGGGTCCGGATCTCGAGAGAAGGAACTGACGGAAAATAAGCGGTACGATTATAATTTTATTTTCGCTTGATCGCCTTATGCTACTAAGCCGTTTATTTCGTTAAATGTGACTCTTAAATACAAACGATAGAAGAAATTGGGGAAGAAACTCAGACGTCTGGCTGACGTCTAGAAAAAAATCCTCGCGTCGATGAATAGAGGGAGGTTGTAAGGCTGCAACCGTCACCCGGTCCTCGGTCCCTTACCGTCTTCGTATGTGCGTAGGAAACACAGTGTGGTGCAGTCTTTCAACGGCGTATTAGTACTAATGTTCAGTTGCATACTCTCAGTTGATCCAGTTCTCTCCTTGCAATGTACAGTGCAGTATACCATTTGTTTTTTCCTTTTTTTTTTTTTTTCTTTGGGGAATTCCAATAAGCATTTACATCATATCGTTGATCAATATTTCTTCAATTCTTCAGTGGCCAATACACACAGTGTATTCTAACGGTGCGTTCGCATATATGGAAATCTGAAATGCTGTGCTATTCGCGCATTTCTTCACCTCGATCTTGATTTTTGCCGAGAATTATCGTAACCGAAATCTCAAATGCTGTGCTATTTGCGCATTTCTTCACCTCGATCTTGATTTTGCCGGGAATTATCGTAACCGAAATCGGAATGGTAATATAGAGTCGTTTCAGGTACGTTACGATCCACTGAACCGCTAATGATATGCTTGCTCGAATGCTGGTAAACATCGACATGGTTCAGATGCTTGAAAGGGAAAATGAAGAGCGTTCTTATTTGGTCAAAATTAAAAGAAACTCGTCCCAGAATCGGCACAGACTATCTACTGGTTCCCACAATGTTCGCGAAGCTTGATTTGTGGAGGAAATAAATAACATAACACCTATTTACGAACACAATACTTTATTAACAACTATGCGTACAAAGATAACACGTGTTAGCAAAAAAAAATTGAAGGCGTCATAATTTTGCGTTCATGCATTATGATGTATTCTTTTACACTATTTTGCGCTCTTTTCGTACTCTTTCATATAGAGTTTAAACTCGTAATCTCGAACTCTTGTATACTCTGATCATGCATTCATACCGTTAGGGGAAGGAGGTTTGAAAATTCCTCGCCTAACGGGGGTCCGGATCTCGAGAGAAGGAACTGACGGAAAATAAGCGGTACGATTATAATTTTATTTTCGCTTGATCGCCTTATGCTACTAAGCCGTTTATTTCGTTAAATGTGACTCTTAAATACAAACGATAGAAGAAATTGGGGAAGAAACTCAGACGTCTGGCTGACGTCTAGAAAAAAATCCTCGCGTCGATGAATAGAGGGAGGTTGTAAGGCTGCAACCGTCACCCGGTCCTCGGTCCCTTACCGTCTTCGTATGTGCGTAGGAAACACAGTGTGGTGCAGTCTTTCAACGGCGTATTAGTACTAATGTTCAGTTGCATACTCTCAGTTGATCCAGTTCTCTCCTTGCAATGTACAGTGCAGTATACCATTTGTTTTTTCCTTTTTTTTTTTTTTTCTTTGGGGAATTCCAATAAGCATTTACATCATATCGTTGATCAATATTTCTTCAATTCTTCAGTGGCCAATACACACAGTGTATTCTAACGGTGCGTTCGCATATATGGAAATCTGAAATGCTGTGCTATTCGCGCATTTCTTCACCTCGATCTTGATTTTTGCCGAGAATTATCGTAACCGAAATCTCAAATGCTGTGCTATTTGCGCATTTCTTCACCTCGATCTTGATTTTGCCGGGAATTATCGTAACCGAAATCGGAATGGTAATATAGAGTCGTTTCAGGTACGTTACGATCCACTGAACCGCTAATGATATGCTTGCTCGAATGCTGGTAAACATCGACATGGTTCAGATGCTTGAAAGGGAAAATGAAGAGCGTTCTTATTTGGTCAAAATGTAATATAAAGAAAAACATACTTATTGTTGATGAATACGTCTGGTGTACTCGGAGCTGCCACATAAATTGTTCTACTGCTTTTTCTGCTTTTTATACTATATTTATAGTCATTTTAAAGATTTTGTGATTGAAAATGTGAAAGGTATGAGAAAGGAAAATTACCTATATTCTGTCTGTCTTGTCCTATCTTCGCATGTTCATTCATCGATTCCAATCAGCATTTACATCATATCGTTGACCAATATTCCTTCAATTCTTCAGTGGCCAATACACACAGTCCATCCTAACGATGCGTTCGGGTATATGGAAATCTCAAATGCTGTGCTATTTGCGCATTTCTTCACCTCGATCTTGATTTTGCTGAGAATTACTGTGACCGAAATCGGAATGGTAATATAGAGTCGTTTCAGGTACGTTACGATCCACTGAACCGCTAATGATATGCTTGCTCGAATGCTGGTAAACATCGACATGGTTCAGATGCTTGAAAGGAAAAATGAAGAGCGTTCTTATTTGGTCAAAATGTAATATAAAGAAAACTGCTTACGGTTGATGATTATGTCGCGTGTACTCGGAGCTGCCACATAAATTGTTGTACTGCTTTTTCTGCTTTCTCTACTTTTATAGTCATTTTAAAGATTTTGTGATTGAAAATGTGAAAGGTATGAGAAAGGAAAATTACCTATATTCTGTCTGTCTTGTCCTATCTTCGCATGTTCATTCATCGATGCCACCATTCGCATCGTCCGAAAACGAAGATGCGTCCCAGAATCGGCACAGACCATCTACTA
>NW_027488445.1:40000-54995 GCF_051014445.1 Colletes latitarsis | reverse complement strand
GCTAGTGTAGCGGGGGTTTGGGGGGCGCAGCCCCCCATTCAGCAAAACGAATTTAGTACGATGCTGTTCAATTTAATATGATACCGCTATTACAAAGTGGGTTAGGTCCGGGCTAGTGTTGCGGGGGTCTGGGGGGCGCAGCCCCCAGTCAGCAAAACGAATTTAGTACGATGCTGTTCAATTTAATTTGATACCGCTATTACAAAATGGGTTAGGTCTGGGCTAGTGTAGCGGGGGTTTGGGGGGCGCAGCCCCCCATTCAGCAAAACGAATTAAGTACGATGCTGTTCAATTTAATATGATACCACTATTACAAAGTGGGTTTGGTCTGGGCTAGTGTAGCGGGGGTCTGGGGGGCGCAGACCCCAGTCAGCAAAACGAATTCAATATGATGCTGTTCAACCCCTCGGGAATTTTTAATTTCTGTTTTATTCACCGTAATGCTCATGGAACGTACTTTCATATTCTTGTTTTTTGCTTCACGAAATTTTTGTACACTAATTACTTTTTAATAGGAAAACGTGCAACGGCAAACTCCTTCCTAGGGTCACTGGGAAGATGACATTGACAAAATATGTTAAGATCAGCCGCCCCTATGCGTAAAGTATGTCGTTTTTCCATTTTTTCGATCCGGAGCGACACCAACATTGTGTTGCAATTTTAAACTGCGCGGTTAAACGGCGGGCCAAACAGTCGGTGGTTTATGCAACAGCAACCATCAAACTAGTAGGAGAATACACGCCCGTGATAGTATAGGAGATTCCCACTGTCCCTATCTTTTTTTTATCTCGGACATATATATACCGGCTTATCGTCAATAACTCGAAAACCAGCACGTTAAGGCCAATTTTCGTCTATACGATTCTTATGCAGTTTTAGATTCTCTACACGGTCCACTGATCGTTTTATTTTTTTGTCGAATTTTGAGAATTTTTTTTTTTTTTCTCGAAAACGAGCTCGACGACCTGCACTTTTGACGACGCCATCGTGTTCCCCGGATTTTTTCCTGCAAGATAGCGTGTCTATTTTTTGTCCTACGACGATTTTTGACGCCGGAGCGGTGTTTCGGAGCAGAGCGGACTTAGAAACTTTCGCGCGTCGACCGCCGGACCGATCGCTCCAGGCTGTTTTTCGTCAATAACTCGAAAACGAGCACGGTAACGCTCGTTTTCGCCCGTACGATACTTGTACCGTTTACCGATGGCTACCTGGTAGATGGTTTTTTTTTTTTTTATCTCGAATTTGAGAGCTTTTTTAATTTTTTCCACAAAAACGAGCACGTGAACGCCAATTTTCGTCTATACGATTCTTATGCAGTTTTATATTCTCTACACGGTCCACTGATCGTTTTATTTTTTTGTCGAATTTTGAGAATTTTTTTTTTTTTTTCTCGAAAACGAGCTCGACGACCTGCACTTTTGACGACGCCATCGTGTTCCCCGGATTTTTTCCTGCAAGATAGCGTGTCTATTTTTTGTCCTACGACGATTTTTGACGCCGGAGCGGTGTTTCGGAGCAGAGCGGACTTAGAAACTTTCGCG
This sequence comes from Colletes latitarsis, assembly GCF_051014445.1. Taxonomy (NCBI): domain Eukaryota; kingdom Metazoa; phylum Arthropoda; class Insecta; order Hymenoptera; family Colletidae; genus Colletes; species Colletes latitarsis. Next base: position 53,454 of record NW_027488445.1, on the reverse strand, counting down.
CGTCGACCGCCGGACCGATCGCTCCAGGCTGTTTTTCGTCAATAACTCGAAACGAGCACGGTAACGCTCGTTTTCGCCCGTACGATACTTGTACCGTTTACCGTTGGCTACCTGGTAGATGGTTTTTTTTTTTTTTATCTCGAATTTTGAGAGCTTTTTTAACTTTTTTCTCAAAAACGAGCACGTGAACGCCAATTTTGGTCTATACGATTCTTATGCAGTTTTAGATTCTCTACACGGTCCACTGATCGTTTTATTTTTTTGTCGAATTTTGAGAATTTTTTTTTTTTTTCTCGAAAACGAGCTCGACGACCTGCACTTTTGACGACGCCATCGTGTTCCCCGGATTTTTTCCTGCAAGATAGGGTGGCGATTTTTTGTCCTACGACGATTTTTGACGCCGGAGCGATGATTCGGAGCAGAGCGGACTTAGAAACTTTCGCGCGTCGACCGCCGGACCGATCGCTCCAGGCTGTTTTTCGTCAATAACTCGAAAACGAGCACGGTAACGCTCGTTTTCGCCCGTACGATACTTGTACCGTTTACCGTTGGCTACCTGGTAGACGGTTTTTTTTTTTTTTATCTCGAAGTTTGAGAGCTTTTTTAATTTTTTCCACAAAAACGAGCACGTGAACGCCAATTTTCGTCTATACGATTCTTATGCAGTTTTATATTCTCTACACGGTCCACTGATCGTTTTATTTTTTGTCGAATTTTGAGAATTTTTTTTTTTTTTCTCGAAAACGAGCTCGACGACCTGCACTTTTGACGACGCCATCGTGTTCCCCGGATTTTTTTCCTGCAAGATAGGGTGGCGATTTTTTGTCCTACGACGATTTTTGACGCCGGAGCGATGATTCGGAGCAGAGCGGACTTAGAAACTTTCGCGCGTCGACCGCCGGACCGATCGCTCCAGGCTGTTTTTCGTCAATAACTCGAAAACGAGCACGGTAACGCTCGTTTTCGCCCGTACGATACTTGTACCGTTTACCGTTGGCTACCTGGTAGACGGTTTTTTTTTTTTTTATCTCGAAGTTTGAGAGCTTTTTTAATTTTTTCCACAAAAACGAGCACGTGAACGCCAATTTTCGTCTATACGATTCTTATGCAGTTTTATATTCTCTACACGGTCCACTGATCGTTTTATTTTTTTGTCGAATTTTGAGAATTTTTTTTTTTTTTTCTCGAAAACGAGCTCGACGACCTGCACTTTTGACGACGCCATCGTGTTCCCCGGATTTTTTCCTGCAAGATAGCGTGTCTATTTTTTGTCCTACGACGATTTTTGACGCCGGAGCGGTGTTTCGGAGCAGAGCGGACTTAGAAACTTTCGCGCGTCGACCGCCGGACCGATCGCTCCAGGCTGTTTTTCGTCAATAACTCGAAAACGAGCACGGTAACGCTCGTTTTCGCCCGTACGATACTTGTACCGTTTACCGTTGGCTACCTGGTAGATGGTTTTTTTTTTTTTTATCTCGAATTTTGAGAGCTTTTTTAACTTTTTTCTCAAAAACGAGCACGTGAACGCCAATTTTGGTCTATACGATTCTTATGCAGTTTTAGATTCTCTACACGGTCCACTGATCGTTTTATTTTTTTGTCGAGTTTTGAGAATTTTTTTTTTTTTTTCTCGAAAACTAGCTCGACGACCTGCACTTTTGACGACGCCATCGTGTTCCCCGGATTTTTTCCTGCAAGATAGGGTGGCGATTTTTTGTCCTACGACGATTTTTGACGCCGGAGCGGTGTTTCGGAGCAGAGCGGACTTAGAAACTTTCGCGCGTCGACCGCCGGACCGATCGCTCCAGGCTGTTTTTCGTCAATAACTCGAAAACGAGCACGGTAACGCTCGTTTTCGCCCGTACGATACTTGTACCGTTTACCGTTGGCTACCTGGTAGACGGTTTTTTTTTTTTTTATCTCGAAGTTTGAGAGCTTTTTTAATTTTTTCCACAAAAACGAGCACGTGAACGCCAATTTTCGTCTATACGATTCTTATGCAGTTTTATATTCTCTACACGGTCCACTGATCGTTTTATTTTTTTGTCGAATTTTGAGAATTTTGTTTTTTTTTTCTCGAAAACGAGCTCGACGACCTGCACTTTTGACGACGCCATCGTGTTCCCCGGATTTTTTCCTGCAAGATAGCGTGTCTATTTTTTGTCCTACGACGATTTTTGACGCCGGAGCGGTGTTTCGGAGCAGAGCGGACTTAGAAACTTTCGCGCGTCGACCGCCGGACCGATCGCTCCAGGCTGTTTTTCGTCAATAACTCGAAAACGAGCACGGTAACGCTCGTTTTCGCCCGTACGATACTTGTACCGTTTACCGTTGGCTACCTGGTAGATGGTTTTTTTTTTTTTTATCTCGAATTTTGAGAGCTTTTTTAATTTTTTCCACAAAAACGAGCACGTGAACGCCAATTTTCGTCTATACGATTCTTATGCAGTTTTATATTCTCTACACGGTCCACTGATCGTTTTATTTTTTTGTCGAATTTTGAGAATTTTTTTTTTTTTTTCTCGAAAACGAGCTCGACGACCTGCACTTTTGACGACGCCATCGTGTTCCCCGGATTTTTTCCTGCAAGATAGCGTGTCTATTTTTTGTCCTACGACGATTTTTGACGCCGGAGCGGTGTTTCGGAGCAGAGCGGACTTAGAAACTTTCGCGCGTCGACCGCCGGACCGATCGCTCCAGGCTGTTTTTCGTCAATAACTCGAAAACGAGCACGGTAACGCTCGTTTTCGCCCGTACGATACTTGTACCGTTTACCGTTGGCTACCTGGTAGATGGTTTTTTTTTTTTTTATCTCGAATTTTGAGAGCTTTTTTAACTTTTTTCTCAAAAACGAGCACGTGAACGCCAATTTTGGTCTATACGATTCTTATGCAGTTTTATATTCTCTACACGGTCCACTGATCGTTTTATTTTTTTGTCGAATTTTGAGAATTTTTTTTTTTTTTTCTCGAAAACGAGCTCGACGACCTGCACTTTTGACGACGCCATCGTGTTCCCCGGATTTTTTCCTGCAAGATAGGGTGGCGATTTTTTGTCCTACGACGATTTTTGACGCCGGAGCGATGATTCGGAGCAGAGCGGACTTAGAAACTTTCGCGCGTCGACCGCCGGACCGATCGCTCCAGGCTGTTTTTCGTCAATAACTCGAAAACGAGCACGGTAACGCTCGTTTTCGCCCGTACGATACTTGTACCGTTTACCGTTGGCTACCTGGTAGACGGTTTTTTTTTTTTTTATCTCGAAGTTTGAGAGCTTTTTTAATTTTTTCCACAAAAACGAGCACGTGAACGCCAATTTTCGTCTATACGATTCTTATGCAGTTTTATATTCTCTACACGGTCCACTGATCGTTTTATTTTTTTGTCGAATTTTGAGAATTTTTTTTTTTTTTTCTCGAAAACGAGCTCGACGACCTGCACTTTTGACGACGCCATCGTGTTCCCCGGATTTTTTCCTGCAAGATAGCGTGTCTATTTTTTGTCCTACGACGATTTTTGACGCCGGAGCGGTGTTTCGGAGCAGAGCGGACTTAGAAACTTTCGCGCGTCGACCGCCGGACCGATCGCTCCAGGCTGTTTTTCGTCAATAACTCGAAAACGAGCACGGTAACGCTCGTTTTCGCCCGTACGATACTTGTACCGTTTACCGTTGGCTACCTGGTAGATGGTTTTTTTTTTTTTTATCTCGAATTTTGAGAGCTTTTTTAACTTTTTTCTCAAAAACGAGCACGTGAACGCCAATTTTGGTCTATACGATTCTTATGCAGTTTTAGATTCTCTACACGGTCCACTGATCGTTTTATTTTTTTGTCGAGTTTTGAGAATTTTTTTTTTTTTTTCTCGAAAACTAGCTCGACGACCTGCACTTTTGACGACGCCATCGTGTTCCCCGGATTTTTTCCTGCAAGATAGGGTGGCGATTTTTTGTCCTACGACGATTTTTGACGCCGGAGCGGTGTTTCGGAGCAGAGCGGACTTAGAAACTTTCGCGCGTCGACCGCCGGACCGATCGCTCCAGGCTGTTTTTCGTCAATAACTCGAAAACGAGCACGGTAACGCTCGTTTTCGCCCGTACGATACTTGTACCGTTTACCGTTGGCTACCTGGTAGACGGTTTTTTTTTTTTTTATCTCGAAGTTTGAGAGCTTTTTTAATTTTTTCCACAAAAACGAGCACGTGAACGCCAATTTTCGTCTATACGATTCTTATGCAGTTTTATATTCTCTACACGGTCCACTGATCGTTTTATTTTTTTGTCGAATTTTGAGAATTTTGTTTTTTTTTTCTCGAAAACGAGCTCGACGACCTGCACTTTTGACGACGCCATCGTGTTCCCCGGATTTTTTCCTGCAAGATAGCGTGTCTATTTTTTGTCCTACGACGATTTTTGACGCCGGAGCGGTGTTTCGGAGCAGAGCGGACTTAGAAACTTTCGCGCGTCGACCGCCGGACCGATCGCTCCAGGCTGTTTTTCGTCAATAACTCGAAAACGAGCACGGTAACGCTCGTTTTCGCCCGTACGATACTTGTACCGTTTACCGTTGGCTACCTGGTAGATGGTTTTTTTTTTTTTTATCTCGAATTTTGAGAGCTTTTTTAACTTTTTTCTCAAAAACGAGCACGTGAACGCCAATTTTGGTCTATACGATTCTTATGCAGTTTTATATTCTCTACACGGTCCACTGATCGTTTTATTTTTTTGTCGAATTTTGAGAATTTTTTTTTTTTTTTCTCGAAAACGAGCTCGACGACCTGCACTTTTGACGACGCCATCGTGTTCCCCGGATTTTTTCCTGCAAGATAGGGTGGCGATTTTTTGTCCTACGACGATTTTTGACGCCGGAGCGATGATTCGGAGCAGAGCGGACTTAGAAACTTTCGCGCGTCGACCGCCGGACCGATCGCTCCAGGCTGTTTTTCGTCAATAACTCGAAAACGAGCACGGTAACGCTCGTTTTCGCCCGTACGATACTTGTACCGTTTACCGTTGGCTACCTGGTAGACGGTTTTTTTTTTTTTTATCTCGAAGTTTGAGAGCTTTTTTAATTTTTTCCACAAAAACGAGCACGTGAACGCCAATTTTCGTCTATACGATTCTTATGCAGTTTTATATTCTCTACACGGTCCACTGATCGTTTTATTTTTTTGTCGAATTTTGAGAATTTTTTTTTTTTTTTCTCGAAAACGAGCTCGACGACCTGCACTTTTGACGACGCCATCGTGTTCCCCGGATTTTTTCCTGCAAGATAGCGTGTCTATTTTTTGTCCTACGACGATTTTTGACGCCGGAGCGGTGTTTCGGAGCAAAGCGGACTTAGAAACTTTCGCGCGTCGACCGCCGGACCGATCGCTCCAGGCTGTTTTTCGTCAATAACTCGAAAACGAGCACGGTAACGCTCGTTTTCGCCCGTACGATACTTGTACCGTTTACCGTTGGCTACCTGGTAGATGGTTTTTTTTTTTTTATCTCGAATTTTGAGAGCTTTTTTAACTTTTTTCTCAAAAACGAGCACGTGAACGCCAATTTTGGTCTATACGATTCTTATGCAGTTTTAGATTCTCTACACGGTCCACTGATCGTTTTATTTTTTTGTCGAGTTTTGAGAATTTTTTTTTTTTTTTCTCGAAAACTAGCTCGACGACCTGCACTTTTGACGACGCCATCGTGTTCCCCGGATTTTTTCCTGCAAGATAGCGTGTCTATTTTTTGTCCTACGACGATTTTTGACGCCGGAGCGGTGTTTCGGAGCAGAGCGGACTTAGAAACTTTCGCGCGTCGACCGCCGGACCGATCGCTCCAGGCTGTTTTTCGTCAATAACTCGAAAACGAGCACGGTAACGCTCGTTTTCGCCCGTACGATACTTGTACCGTTTACCGTTGGCTACCTGGTAGATGGTTTTTTTTTTTTTTATCTCGAATTTTGAGAGCTTTTTTAACTTTTTTCTCAAAAACGAGCACGTGAACGCCAATTTTGGTCTATACGATTCTTATGCAGTTTTAGATTCTCTACACGGTCCACTGATCGTTTTATTTTTTTGTCGAGTTTTGAGAATTTTTTTTTTTTTTTCTCGAAAACTAGCTCGACGACCTGCACTTTTGACGACGCCATCGTGTTCCCCGGATTTTTTCCTGCAAGATAGGGTGGCGATTTTTTGTCCTACGACGATTTTTGACGCCGGAGCGGTGTTTCGGAGCAGAGCGGACTTAGAAACTTTCGCGCGTCGACCGCCGGACCGATCGCTCCAGGCTGTTTTTCGTCAATAACTCGAAAACGAGCACGGTAACGCTCGTTTTCGCCCGTACGATACTTGTACCGTTTACCGTTGGCTACCTGGTAGACGGTTTTTTTTTTTTTTATCTCGAAGTTTGAGAGCTTTTTTAATTTTTTCCACAAAAACGAGCACGTGAACGCCAATTTTCGTCTATACGATTCTTATGCAGTTTTATATTCTCTACACGGTCCACTGATCGTTTTATTTTTTTGTCGAATTTTGAGAATTTTGTTTTTTTTTTCTCGAAAACGAGCTCGACGACCTGCACTTTTGACGACGCCATCGTGTTCCCCGGATTTTTTCCTGCAAGATAGCGTGTCTATTTTTTGTCCTACGACGATTTTTGACGCCGGAGCGGTGTTTCGGAGCAGAGCGGACTTAGAAACTTTCGCGCGTCGACCGCCGGACCGATCGCTCCAGGCTGTTTTTCGTCAATAACTCGAAAACGAGCACGGTAACGCTCGTTTTCGCCCGTACGATACTTGTACCGTTTACCGTTGGCTACCTGGTAGATGGTTTTTTTTTTTTTTATCTCGAATTTTGAGAGCTTTTTTAACTTTTTTCTCAAAAACGAGCACGTGAACGCCAATTTTGGTCTATACGATTCTTATGCAGTTTTAGATTCTCTACACGGTCCACTGATCGTTTTATTTTTTTGTCGAATTTTGAGAATTTTTTTTTTTTTTTCTCGAAAACGAGCTCGACGACCTGCACTTTTGACGACGCCATCGTGTTCCCCGGATTTTTTCCTGCAAGATAGGGTGGCGATTTTTTGTCCTACGACGATTTTTGACGCCGGAGCGATGATTCGGAGCAGAGCGGACTTAGAAACTTTCGCGCGTCGACCGCCGGACCGATCGCTCCAGGCTGTTTTTCGTCAATAACTCGAAAACGAGCACGGTAACGCTCGTTTTCGCCCGTACGATACTTGTACCGTTTACCGTTGGCTACCTGGTAGACGGTTTTTTTTTTTTTTATCTCGAAGTTTGAGAGCTTTTTTAATTTTTTCCACAAAAACGAGCACGTGAACGCCAATTTTCGTCTATACGATTCTTATGCAGTTTTATATTCTCTACACGGTCCACTGATCGTTTTATTTTTTTGTCGAATTTTGAGAATTTTTTTTTTTTTTTCTCGAAAACGAGCTCGACGACCTGCACTTTTGACGACGCCATCGTGTTCCCCGGATTTTTTCCTGCAAGATAGGGTGGCGATTTTTTGTCCTACGACGATTTTTGACGCCGGAGCGATGATTCGGAGCAGAGCGGACTTAGAAACTTTCGCGCGTCGACCGCCGGACCGATCGCTCCAGGCTGTTTTTCGTCAATAACTCGAAAACGAGCACGGTAACGCTCGTTTTCGCCCGTACGATACTTGTACCGTTTACCGTTGGCTACCTGGTAGACGGTTTTTTTTTTTTTTATCTCGAAGTTTGAGAGCTTTTTTAATTTTTTCCACAAAAACGAGCACGTGAACGCCAATTTTCGTCTATACGATTCTTATGCAGTTTTATATTCTCTACACGGTCCACTGATCGTTTTATTTTTTTGTCGAATTTTGAGAATTTTTTTTTTTTTTTCTCGAAAACGAGCTCGACGACCTGCACTTTTGACGACGCCATCGTGTTCCCCGGATTTTTTCCTGCAAGATAGCGTGTCTATTTTTTGTCCTACGACGATTTTTGACGCCGGAGCGGTGTTTCGGAGCAGAGCGGACTTAGAAACTTTCGCGCGTCGACCGCCGGACCGATCGCTCCAGGCTGTTTTTCGTCAATAACTCGAAAACGAGCACGGTAACGCTCGTTTTCGCCCGTACGATACTTGTACCGTTTACCGTTGGCTACCTGGTAGATGGTTTTTTTTTTTTTTATCTCGAATTTTGAGAGCTTTTTTAACTTTTTTCTCAAAAACGAGCACGTGAACGCCAATTTTGGTCTATACGATTCTTATGCAGTTTTAGATTCTCTACACGGTCCACTGATCGTTTTATTTTTTTGTCGAGTTTTGAGAATTTTTTTTTTTTTTTCTCGAAAACTAGCTCGACGACCTGCACTTTTGACGACGCCATCGTGTTCCCCGGATTTTTTCCTGCAAGATAGGGTGGCGATTTTTTGTCCTACGACGATTTTTGACGCCGGAGCGGTGTTTCGGAGCAGAGCGGACTTAGAAACTTTCGCGCGTCGACCGCCGGACCGATCGCTCCAGGCTGTTTTTCGTCAATAACTCGAAAACGAGCACGGTAACGCTCGTTTTCGCCCGTACGATACTTGTACCGTTTACCGTTGGCTACCTGGTAGACGGTTTTTTTTTTTTTTATCTCGAAGTTTGAGAGCTTTTTTAATTTTTTCCACAAAAACGAGCACGTGAACGCCAATTTTCGTCTATACGATTCTTATGCAGTTTTATATTCTCTACACGGTCCACTGATCGTTTTATTTTTTTGTCGAATTTTGAGAATTTTGTTTTTTTTTTCTCGAAAACGAGCTCGACGACCTGCACTTTTGACGACGCCATCGTGTTCCCCGGATTTTTTCCTGCAAGATAGCGTGTCTATTTTTTGTCCTACGACGATTTTTGACGCCGGAGCGGTGTTTCGGAGCAGAGCGGACTTAGAAACTTTCGCGCGTCGACCGCCGGACCGATCGCTCCAGGCTGTTTTTCGTCAATAACTCGAAAACGAGCACGGTAACGCTCGTTTTCGCCCGTACGATACTTGTACCGTTTACCGTTGGCTACCTGGTAGATGGTTTTTTTTTTTTTATCTCGAATTTTGAGAGCTTTTTTAACTTTTTTCTCAAAAACGAGCACGTGAACGCCAATTTTGGTCTATACGATTCTTATGCAGTTTTAGATTCTCTACACGGTCCACTGATCGTTTTATTTTTTTGTCGAGTTTTGAGAATTTTTTTTTTTTTTTCTCGAAAACTAGCTCGACGACCTGCACTTTTGACGACGCCATCGTGTTCCCCGGATTTTTTCCTGCAAGATAGGCTGGCGATTTTTTGTCCTACTCCCATATTCGTGTCTTTTTGCTTAACGAAATCTTCTATATACTAATAACTTTTTAATAAAAAAACGTGCGACGGCAAAATCCGTCTTAGAGTCACTGGGGTGGTGACATGACAAAATATGTTAAGATCAGCCGCCCCTATGCGTAAAGTATGTCGTTTTTCCATTTTTTCACCCCGGAGCGACACCAACATTGTGTTGCAATTTTAAACCGCGCGGTTAAACGGCGGGCCAAACAGTCGGTGGTTTATGCAACAGCAACCATCAAACTAGTAGGAGAATACACGCCCGTGATAGTATAGGAGATTCCCACTGTCCCTATCTTTTTTTTTATCTCGGACATATATATACCGGCTTATCGTCAATAACTCGAAAACCAGCACGTTAAGGCCAATTTTGGTCTATACGATTCTTATGCAGTTTTAGATTCTCTACACGGTCCAATGATCGTTTTATTTTTTTGTCGAATTTTGAGAATTTTTTTTTTTTTTTCTCGAAAACGAGCTCGACGACCTGCACTTTTGACGACGCCATCGTGTTCCCCGGATTTTTTCCTGCAAGATAGGGTGGCGATTTTTTGTCCTACGACGATTTTTGACGCCGGAGCGATGATTCGGAGCAGAGCGGACTTAGAAACTTTCGCGCGTCGACCGCCGGACCGATCGCTCCAGGCTGTTTTTCGTCAATAACTCGAAAACGAGCACGGTAACGCTCGTTTTCGCCCGTACGATACTTGTACCGTTTACCGTTGGCTACCTGGTAGACGGTTTTTTTTTTTTTTATCTCGAAGTTTGAGAGCTTTTTTAATTTTTTCCACAAAAACGAGCACGTGAACGCCAATTTTCGTCTATACGATTCTTATGCAGTTTTATATTCTCTACACGGTCCACTGATCGTTTTATTTTTTTGTCGAATTTTGAGAATTTTTTTTTTTTTTTCTCGAAAACGAGCTCGACGACCTGCACTTTTGACGACGCCATCGTGTTCCCCGGATTTTTTCCTGCAAGATAGCGTGTCTATTTTTTGTCCTACGACGATTTTTGACGCCGGAGCGGTGTTTCGGAGCAGAGCGGACTTAGAAACTTTCGCGCGTCGACCGCCGGACCGATCGCTCCAGGCTGTTTTTCGTCAATAACTCGAAAACGAGCACGGTAACGCTCGTTTTCGCCCGTACGATACTTGTACCGTTTACCGTTGGCTACCTGGTAGATGGTTTTTTTTTTTTTTATCTCGAATTTTGAGAGCTTTTTTAACTTTTTTCTCAAAAACGAGCACGTGAACGCCAATTTTGGTCTATACGATTCTTATGCAGTTTTATATTCTCTACACGGTCCACTGATCGTTTTATTTTTTTGTCGAATTTTGAGAATTTTTTTTTTTTTTTCTCGAAAACGAGCTCGACGACCTGCACTTTTGACGACGCCATCGTGTTCCCCGGATTTTTTCCTGCAAGATAGCGTGTCTATTTTTTGTCCTACGACGATTTTTGACGCCGGAGCGGTGTTTCGGAGCAGAGCGGACTTAGAAACTTTCGCGCGTCGACCGCCGGACCGATCGCTCCAGGCTGTTTTTCGTCAATAACTCGAAAACGAGCACGGTAACGCTCGTTTTCGCCCGTACGATACTTGTACCGTTTACCGTTGGCTACCTGGTAGATGGTTTTTTTTTTTTTTATCTCGAATTTTGAGAGCTTTTTTAACTTTTTTCTCAAAAACGAGCACGTGAACGCCAATTTTGGTCTATACGATTCTTATGCAGTTTTATATTCTCTACACGGTCCACTGATCGTTTTATTTTTTTGTCGAATTTTGAGAATTTTTTTTTTTTTTTCTCGAAAACGAGCTCGACGACCTGCACTTTTGACGACGCCATCGTGTTCCCCGGATTTTTTCCTGCAAGATAGGGTGGCGATTTTTTGTCCTACGACGATTTTTGACGCCGGAGCGATGATTCGGAGCAGAGCGGACTTAGAAACTTTCGCGCGTCGACCGCCGGACCGATCGCTCCAGGCTGTTTTTCGTCAATAACTCGAAAACGAGCACGGTAACGCTCGTTTTCGCCCGTACGATACTTGTACCGTTTACCGTTGGCTACCTGGTAGACGGTTTTTTTTTTTTTTATCTCGAAGTTTGAGAGCTTTTTTAATTTTTTCCACAAAAACGAGCACGTGAACGCCAATTTTCGTCTATACGATTCTTATGCAGTTTTATATTCTCTACACGGTCCACTGATCGTTTTATTTTTTTGTCGAATTTTGAGAATTTTTTTTTTTTTTTCTCGAAAACGAGCTCGACGACCTGCACTTTTGACGACGCCATCGTGTTCCCCGGATTTTTTCCTGCAAGATAGCGTGTCTATTTTTTGTCCTACGACGATTTTTGACGCCGGAGCGGTGTTTCGGAGCAGAGCGGACTTAGAAACTTTCGCGCGTCGACCGCCGGACCGATCGCTCCAGGCTGTTTTTCGTCAATAACTCGAAAACGAGCACGGTAACGCTCGTTTTCGCCCGTACGATACTTGTACCGTTTACCGTTGGCTACCTGGTAGATGGTTTTTTTTTTTTTTATCTCGAATTTTGAGAGCTTTTTTAACTTTTTTCTCAAAAACGAGCACGTGAACGCCAATTTTGGTCTATACGATTCTTATGCAGTTTTAGATTCTCTACACGGTCCACTGATCGTTTTATTTTTTTGTCGAATTTTGAGAATTTTTTTTTTTTTTTCTCGAAAACGAGCTCGACGACCTGCACTTTTGACGACGCCATCGTGTTCCCCGGATTTTTTCCTGCAAGATAGGGTGGCGATTTTTTGTCCTACGACGATTTTTGACGCCGGAGCGATGATTCGGAGCAGAGCGGACTTAGAAACTTTCGCGCGTCGACCGCCGGACCGATCGCTCCAGGCTGTTTTTCGTCAATAACTCGAAAACGAGCACGGTAACGCTCGTTTTCGCCCGTACGATACTTGTACCGTTTACCGTTGGCTACCTGGTAGACGGTTTTTTTTTTTTTTATCTCGAAGTTTGAGAGCTTTTTTAATTTTTTCCACAAAAACGAGCACGTGAACGCCAATTTTCGTCTATACGATTCTTATGCAGTTTTATATTCTCTACACGGTCCACTGATCGTTTTATTTTTTTGTCGAATTTTGAGAATTTTTTTTTTTTTTTCTCGAAAACGAGCTCGACGACCTGCACTTTTGACGACGCCATCGTGTTCCCCGGATTTTTTCCTGCAAGATAGCGTGTCGATTTTTTGTCCTAGCTCAATTATTAAGGAAGTTACGGTTTCTTGATTTTTCGGTATGTTCGAACTGGTCTTTTAGGCGGGCGCTCGGTCGCGCGGTGCTTTCGCATCGACCGACGTACCGATCGGCGGCGACGGTTTTTCGTCTATATCTCGAAAACTAGTACGCTAACACATATTTTGACCTATATGATATTTGTTCAGTGTAATTTTTTCTATCTGGTAGGCTGGTTTTTTTTTTTTTATCTCGAATTTTTTGAACGTTTTTGTTTTTTTCTCGAAAACTAGCGCGACGACCGATATTTTTAACTACGGTTTTGAATTCGTCTAATTTTTGCCTACAAGATAGCGTGTCGAGTTTTTGTCCTGCGACGATTTTGACCATTTTTTCATTTTTTTCTCGAAAACGAGCACGGCAATCTATATTTTTAACGACGGCATCGTGTTCCCCTGCTTTTTTCCTACAAGATAGCGTTTTTTTTTTTTGCCCTAGCTCAATTATTAAGGAAATTACAGGTGTTGGTTTTCGCTCTAAGTTATAACAGGCCGTTCGGGCGGGCGGTTGGGTCGCGCGGTTCCCCCCATAAGCGGCCGTGCGTAAGCCCGTGCGTCGCCGGCGTTCCGGCGGGCGCCTCGGTACCTATAAGAGAAGCGACGGTCCGGTCGAGTCGGTCGGGGCAGCGTCGAGCGTACGGCTATTCTTCGACCTCGGTTGAGAAGCAGTCGTCGCTCCTCGGGATTTCATCCTGACTGTTCTGTATCGTGCTCGTTCCAGACTTTCTCCACACTGCATTGCCACGAGTCGGTGTCTTTGACCGAATGGCTCTTGAAGTGGTATAAGCGTCTCGAGTGACGTTGGTGACTTGTATACGTTTAAAATATGTATACTCGTACTATCCGAGCATCAAC
>NW_027488445.1:2500-25000 GCF_051014445.1 Colletes latitarsis | reverse complement strand
TAACCCAGACCTAACCCAGACCTAACCCAGTCCTAACCCAGTCCTAACCCAGACCTAACCCAGTCCTAACCCAGTCCTAACCCAGACCTAACCCAGTCCTAACCCAGTCCTAACCCAGACCTAACCCAGTCCTAACCCAGTCCTAACCCAGACCTAACCCAGACCTAACCCAGACCGAACCCAGACCTAACCCAGACCTAACCCAGTCCTAACCCAGACCTAACCCAGACCTAACCCAGTCCTAACCCAGTCCTAACCCAGACCTAACCCAGTCCTAACCCAGTCCTAACCCAGACCTAACCCAGTCCTAACCCAGTCCTAACCCAGACCTAACCCAGTCCTAACCCAGTCCTAACCCAGACCTAACCCAAACCTAACCCAGACCGAACCCAGACCTAACCCAGCCCTAACCCAGACCTAACCCAGACCTAACCAAATCCAGTACTAACCCAGACCTAACCCAGTCCTAACCCAGACCTAACCCAGTCCTAACCCAGACCTAACCCAGACCTAACCCAGTCCTAACCCAGTCCTAACCCAGACCTAACCCAGACCTAACCCAGACCGAACCCAGACCTAACCCAGACCTAACCCAGTCCTAACCCAGACCTAACCCAGACCTAACCCAGTCCTAACCCAGTCCTAACCCAGTCCTAACCCAGACCTAACCCAGTCCTAACCCAGTCCTAACCCAGACCTAACCCAGACCTAACCCAGACCTAACCAAATCCAGTACTAACCCAGACCTAACCCAGTCCTAACCCAGACCTAACCCAGTCCTAACCCAGACCTAACCCAGACCTAACCCAGACCTAACCCAGACCTAACCAAATCCAGTACTAACCCAGACCTAACCCAGTCCTAACCCAGACCTAACCCAGTCCTAACCCAGACCTAACCCAGACCTAACCCAGTCCTAACCCAGTCCTAACCCAGACCTAACCCAGACCTAACCCAGTCCTAACCCAGTCCTAACCCAGACCTAACTCAGACCTAACCCAGACCTAACCCAGACCTAACCCAGTCCTAACCCAGTCCTAACCCAGTCCTAACCCAGAAATAACCCAGACCTAACCCAGACCTAACCCAGTCCTAACCCAGTCCTAACCCAGTCCTAACCCAGACCTAACCCAGACCTAACCCAGACCTAACCCAGACCTAACCCAGTCCTAACCCAGACCGAACCCAGACCTAACCCAGACCTAACCCAGTCCTAACCCAGACCTAACCCAGTCCTAACCCAGACCTAACCCAGACCTAACCCAGTCCTAACCCAGTCCTAACCCAGACCTAACCCAGACCTAACCCAGACCTAACCCAGACCTAACCCAGACCTAACCCAGAAATAACCCAGACCTAACCCAGACCTAACCCAGTCCTAACCCAGTCCTAACCCAGTCCTAACCCAGACCTAACCCAGTCCTAACCCAGTCCTAACCCAGACCTAACCCAGACCTAACCCAGACCTAACCAAATCCAGTACTAACCCAGACCTAACCCAGTCCTAACCCAGACCTAACCCAGTCCTAACCCAGACCTAACCCAGACCTAACCCAGTCCTAACCCAGTCCTAACCCAGACCTAACCCAGTCCTAACCCAGACCTAACCCAGACCTAACCCAGTCCTAACACAGTCCTAACCCAGTCCTAACCAAGTCCTAACCCAGAACCTACCCAGTCCTAACCCAAACCTAACCCAGACCTAACCCAGACCTAACCCAGTCCTAACCCAGTCCTAACCCAGACCTAACCCAGTCCTAACCCAGACCTAACCCAGTCCTAACCCAGAAATACCCCAGACCTGACCCAGACCTAACCCAGACCTAACCCAGCCCTAACCCAGACCTAACCCAGACCTAACCCAGACCTAACCCAGAAATAACCCAGACCTAACCCAGACCTAACCCAGACCTAACCCAGACCTAACCCAGTCCTAACCCAGACCTAACCCAGTCCTAACCCAGACCTAACCCAGACCTAACCCAGACCTAACCCAGACCTAACCCAGAAATAACCCAGACCTAACCCAGACCTAACCCAGTCCTAACCCAGAAATACCCCAGACCTGACCCAGACCTAACCCAGACCTAACCCAGCCCTAACCCAGACCTAACCCAGACCTAACCCAGACCTAACCCAGAAATAACCCAGACCTAACCCAGACCTAACCCAGTCCTAACCCAGTACTAACCCAGTCCTAACCCAGACCTAACCCAGTCCTAACCCAGACCTAACCCAGACCTAACCCAGTCCTAACCTAGACCTAACCCAGTCCTAAACCAGACCTAACCCAATCCTAACCCAGTCGTAACCCAGACCTAACCCAGTCGTAACCCAGACCTAACCCAGTCGTAACCCAGACCTAACCCAGTCGTAACCCAGACCTAACCCAGTCGTAACCCAGTCCTAACCCAGTCCTAACCCAGACCTAACCCAGACCTAACCCAGACCTAACCCAGTCCTAACCCAGTCCTAACCCAGACCTAACCCAGTCCTAACCCAGACCTAACCCAGACCTAACCCAGTCCTAACCCAGACCTAACCCAGTCCTAACCCAGTCCTAACCCAGTCCTAACCCAGTCTTAAACCAGTCCTAACTCAGACCTAACCGAGACGTAACCCAGACCTTATCCAATTCAGTCCTAACACAGTCCATATTCATTTTTTTTTTTTTTTTTTTTTTTTTTTTTTTATTTCTGTTTTAGATACCGAAGGAGATCCTTGGATAGGCACCCATGCCTCAGAAGAATATATGGGTAGTTTGGGAATCTGACTCACCATACCCCACAAGTGTCTCATCCGTCTTTACTCATTCAGACACCACTCATGCCAACAAGCATCCCGGGACGCAGGCGAAACTGCTCTCCGCATTACTTCACCTAACCAATTCTAAACTAGCCCTAACGCAGTTCCAATACAGTCATTACAAAATGGGCTAGGTCTGGGCCAGTGTTGCGGGGGTTTGGGGCGCGCAGACCCCAGTCAGCAAAACGAATTCAATATGATGCTGTTCAATTTAATATGATACCGCTATTACAAAGGGGGTTAGGTCTGGGCTAGTGTAGCGGGGGTCTGGGGGGCGCAGACCCCTGTCAGCAAAACGAATTCAATATGATGCTGCTCAATTTAATTTGATACCGCTATTACAAAATGGGTTAGGTCTGGGCTGGTGTAGCGGGGGTTTGGGGGGCGCAGACCCCAGTCAGCAAAACGAATTCAATATGATGCTGTTCAATTTAATTTGATACCGCTATTACAAAATGGGTTAGGTCTGGGCTAGTGTAGCGGGGGTTTGGGGGGCGCAGACCCCAGTCAGCAAAACGAATTCAATATGATGCTGTTCAATTTAATTTGATACCGCTATTACAAAATGGGTTAGGTCTGGGCTAGTGTAGCGGGGGTTTGGGGGGCGCAGCCCCCCATTCAGCAAAACGAATTATGTACGATGCTGTTCAATTTAATATGATACCACTATTACAAAGTGGGTTAGGTCTGGGCTAGTGTAGCGGGGGTCTGGGGGGCGCAGACCCCTGTCAGCAAAACGAATTCAATATGATGCTGTTCAATTTAATTTGATACAGCTATTACAAAATGGGTTAGGTCTGGGCTAGTGTAGCGGGGGTTTGGGGGGCGCAGCCCCCCATTCAGCAAAACGAATTATGTACGATGCTGTTCAATTTAATATGATACCACTATTACAAAGTGGGTTAGGTCTGGGCTAGTATAGCGGGGGTCTGGGGGGCGCAGACCCCAGTCAGCAAAACGAATTCAATATGATGCTGTTCAATTTAATTTGATACCGCTATTACAAAATGGGTTAGGTCTGGGCTAGTGTAGCGGGGGTTTGGGGGGCGCAGCCCCCCATTCAGCAAAACGAATTTAGTACGATGCTGTTCAATTTAATATGATACCGCTATTACAAAGTGGGTTAGGTCCGGGCTAGTGTTGCGGGGGTCTGGGGCGCGCAGACCCCAGTCAGCAAAACGAATTCAATATGATGCTGTTCAATTTAATATGATACCGCTATTACAAAGGGGGTTAGGTCTGGGCTAGTGTAGCGGGGGTCTGGGGGGCGCAGACCCCTGTCAGCAAAACGAATTTAGTACGATGCTGTTCAATTTAATTTGATACCGCTATTACAAAATGGGTTAGGTCTGGGCTAGTGTAGCGGGGGTTTGGGGGGCGCAGCCCCCCATTCAGCAAAACGAATTAAGTACGATGCTGTTCAATTTAATATGATACCACTATTACAAAGTGGGTTAGGTCTGGGCTATTGTAGCGGGGGTCGGGGGGGCGCAGACCCCAGTCAGCAAAACGAATTCAATATGATGCTGTTCAATTTAGTTTGATACCGCTATTACAAAATGGGTTAGGTCTGGGCTAGTGTAGCGGGGGTTTGGGGGGCGCAGCCCCCCATTCAGCAAAACGAATTTAGTACGATGCTGTTCAATTTAATGTGATACCGCTATTACAAAGTGGGTTAGGTCCGGGCTAGTGTTGCGGGGGTCTGGGGCGCGCAGACCCCAGTCAGCAAAACGAATTCAATATGATGCTGTTCAATTTAATATGATACCGCTATTACAAAGGGGGTTAGGTCTGGGCTAGTGTAGCGGGGGTCTGGGGGGCGCAGACCCCTGTCAGCAAAACGAATTTAGTACGATGCTGTTCAATTTAATTTGATACCGCTATTACAAAATGGGTTAGGTCTGGGCTAGTGTAGCGGGGGTTTGGGGGGCGCAGCCCCCCATTCAGCAAAACGAATTAAGTACGATGCTGTTCAATTTAATATGATACCACTATTACAAAGTGGGTTAGGTCTGGGCTATTGTAGCGGGGGTCTGGGGGGCGCAGACCCCAGTCAGCAAAACGAATTCAATATGATGCTGTTCAATTTAATTTGATACCGCTATTACAAAATGGGTTAGGTCTGGGCTAGTGTAGCGGGGGTTTGGGGGGCGCAGCCCCCCATTCAGCAAAACGAATTTAGTACGATGCTGTTCAATTTAATATGATACCGCTATTACAAAGTGGGTTAGGTCCGGGCTAGTGTTGCGGGGGTCTGGGGGGCGCAGCCCCCCAGTCAGCAAAACGAATTTAGTACGATGCTGTTCAATTTAATTTGATACCGCTATTACAAAATGGGTTAGGTCTGGGCTAGTGTAGCGGGGGTTTGGGGGGCGCAGCCCCCCATTCAGCAAAACGAATTAAGTACGATGCTGTTCAATTTAATATGATACCACTATTACAAAGTGGGTTTGGTCTGGGCTAGTGTAGCGGGGGTCTGGGGGGCGCAGACCCCAGTCAGCAAAACGAATTCAATATGATGCTGTTCAACCCCTCGGGAATTTTTAATTTCTGTTTTATTCACCGTAATGCTCATGGAACGTACTTTCATATTCTTGTTTTTTGCTTCACGAAAATTTTTGTACACTAATTACTTTTTAATAGGAAAACGTGCAACGGCAAACTCCTTCCTAGGGTCACTGGGAAGATGACATTGACAAAATATGTTAAGATCAGCCGCCCCTATGCGTAAAGTATGTCGTTTTTCCATTTTTTCGATCCGGAGCGACACCAACATTGTGTTGCAATTTTAAACTGCGCGGTTAAACGGCGGGCCAAACAGTCGGTGGTTTATGCAACAGCAACCATCAAACTAGTAGGAGAATACACGCCCGTGATAGTATAGGAGATTCCCACTGTCCCTATCTTTTTTTTTATCTCGGACATATATATACCGGCTTATCGTCAATAACTCGAAAACCAGCACGTTAAGGCCAATTTTCGTCTATACGATTCTTATGCAGTTTTAGATTCTCTACACGGTCCACTGATCGTTTTATTTTTTTGTCGAATTTTGAGAATTTTTTTTTTTTTTTCTCGAAAACGAGCTCGACGACCTGCACTTTTGACGACGCCATCGTGTTCCCCGGATTTTTTCCTGCAAGATAGCGTGTCTATTTTTTGTCCTACGACGATTTTTGACGCCGGAGCGGTGTTTCGGAGCAGAGCGGACTTAGAAACTTTCGCGCGTCGACCGCCGGACCGATCGCTCCAGGCTGTTTTTCGTCAATAACTCGAAAACGAGCACGGTAACGCTCGTTTTCGCCCGTACGATACTTGTACCGTTTACCGATGGCTACCTGGTAGATGGTTTTTTTTTTTTTTATCTCGAATTTTGAGAGCTTTTTTAATTTTTTCCACAAAAACGAGCACGTGAACGCCAATTTTCGTCTATACGATTCTTATGCAGTTTTATATTCTCTACACGGTCCACTGATCGTTTTATTTTTTTGTCGAATTTTGAGAATTTTTTTTTTTTTTTCTCGAAAACGAGCTCGACGACCTGCACTTTTGACGACGCCATCGTGTTCCCCGGATTTTTTCCTGCAAGATAGCGTGTCTATTTTTTGTCCTACGACGATTTTTGACGCCGGAGCGGTGTTTCGGAGCAGAGCGGACTTAGAAACTTTCGCGCGTCGACCGCCGGACCGATCGCTCCAGGCTGTTTTTCGTCAATAACTCGAAAACGAGCACGGTAACGCTCGTTTTCGCCCGTACGATACTTGTACCGTTTACCGTTGGCTACCTGGTAGATGGTTTTTTTTTTTTTTATCTCGAATTTTGAGAGCTTTTTTAACTTTTTTCTCAAAAACGAGCACGTGAACGCCAATTTTGGTCTATACGATTCTTATGCAGTTTTAGATTCTCTACACGGTCCACTGATCGTTTTATTTTTTTGTCGAATTTTGAGAATTTTTTTTTTTTTTTCTCGAAAACGAGCTCGACGACCTGCACTTTTGACGACGCCATCGTGTTCCCCGGATTTTTTCCTGCAAGATAGGGTGGCGATTTTTTGTCCTACGACGATTTTTGACGCCGGAGCGATGATTCGG
The DNA here is from genome assembly GCF_051014445.1 of Colletes latitarsis. NCBI lineage: Eukaryota > Metazoa > Arthropoda > Insecta > Hymenoptera > Colletidae > Colletes > Colletes latitarsis. The sequence goes on along the minus strand of NW_027488445.1, from coordinate 18,104 downwards.
AGCAGAGCGGACTTAGAAACTTTCGCGCGTCGACCGCCGGACCGATCGCTCCAGGCTGTTTTTCGTCAATAACTCGAAAACGAGCACGGTAACGCTCGTTTTCGCCCGTACGATACTTGTACCGTTTACCGTTGGCTACCTGGTAGACGGTTTTTTTTTTTTTTATCTCGAAGTTTGAGAGCTTTTTTAATTTTTTCCACAAAAACGAGCACGTGAACGCCAATTTTCGTCTATACGATTCTTATGCAGTTTTATATTCTCTACACGGTCCACTGATCGTTTTATTTTTTTGTCGAATTTTGAGAATTTTTTTTTTTTTTTCTCGAAAACGAGCTCGACGACCTGCACTTTTGACGACGCCATCGTGTTCCCCGGATTTTTTCCTGCAAGATAGGGTGGCGATTTTTTGTCCTACGACGATTTTTGACGCCGGAGCGATGATTCGGAGCAGAGCGGACTTAGAAACTTTCGCGCGTCGACCGCCGGACCGATCGCTCCAGGCTGTTTTTCGTCAATAACTCGAAAACGAGCACGGTAACGCTCGTTTTCGCCCGTACGATACTTGTACCGTTTACCGTTGGCTACCTGGTAGACGGTTTTTTTTTTTTTTATCTCGAAGTTTGAGAGCTTTTTTAATTTTTTCCACAAAAACGAGCACGTGAACGCCAATTTTCGTCTATACGATTCTTATGCAGTTTTATATTCTCTACACGGTCCACTGATCGTTTTATTTTTTTGTCGAATTTTGAGAATTTTTTTTTTTTTTTCTCGAAAACGAGCTCGACGACCTGCACTTTTGACGACGCCATCGTGTTCCCCGGATTTTTTCCTGCAAGATAGCGTGTCTATTTTTTGTCCTACGACGATTTTTGACGCCGGAGCGGTGTTTCGGAGCAGAGCGGACTTAGAAACTTTCGCGCGTCGACCGCCGGACCGATCGCTCCAGGCTGTTTTTCGTCAATAACTCGAAAACGAGCACGGTAACGCTCGTTTTCGCCCGTACGATACTTGTACCGTTTACCGTTGGCTACCTGGTAGATGGTTTTTTTTTTTTTTATCTCGAATTTTGAGAGCTTTTTTAACTTTTTTCTCAAAAACGAGCACGTGAACGCCAATTTTGGTCTATACGATTCTTATGCAGTTTTAGATTCTCTACACGGTCCACTGATCGTTTTATTTTTTTGTCGAGTTTTGAGAATTTTTTTTTTTTTTTCTCGAAAACTAGCTCGACGACCTGCACTTTTGACGACGCCATCGTGTTCCCCGGATTTTTTCCTGCAAGATAGGGTGGCGATTTTTTGTCCTACGACGATTTTTGACGCCGGAGCGGTGTTTCGGAGCAGAGCGGACTTAGAAACTTTCGCGCGTCGACCGCCGGACCGATCGCTCCAGGCTGTTTTTCGTCAATAACTCGAAAACGAGCACGGTAACGCTCGTTTTCGCCCGTACGATACTTGTACCGTTTACCGTTGGCTACCTGGTAGACGGTTTTTTTTTTTTTTATCTCGAAGTTTGAGAGCTTTTTTAATTTTTTCCACAAAAACGAGCACGTGAACGCCAATTTTCGTCTATACGATTCTTATGCAGTTTTATATTCTCTACACGGTCCACTGATCGTTTTATTTTTTTGTCGAATTTTGAGAATTTTGTTTTTTTTTTCTCGAAAACGAGCTCGACGACCTGCACTTTTGACGACGCCATCGTGTTCCCCGGATTTTTTCCTGCAAGATAGCGTGTCTATTTTTTGTCCTACGACGATTTTTGACGCCGGAGCGGTGTTTCGGAGCAGAGCGGACTTAGAAACTTTCGCGCGTCGACCGCCGGACCGATCGCTCCAGGCTGTTTTTCGTCAATAACTCGAAAACGAGCACGGTAACGCTCGTTTTCGCCCGTACGATACTTGTACCGTTTACCGTTGGCTACCTGGTAGATGGTTTTTTTTTTTTTTATCTCGAATTTTGAGAGCTTTTTTAATTTTTTCCACAAAAACGAGCACGTGAACGCCAATTTTCGTCTATACGATTCTTATGCAGTTTTATATTCTCTACACGGTCCACTGATCGTTTTATTTTTTTGTCGAATTTTGAGAATTTTTTTTTTTTTTTCTCGAAAACGAGCTCGACGACCTGCACTTTTGACGACGCCATCGTGTTCCCCGGATTTTTTCCTGCAAGATAGCGTGTCTATTTTTTGTCCTACGACGATTTTTGACGCCGGAGCGGTGTTTCGGAGCAGAGCGGACTTAGAAACTTTCGCGCGTCGACCGCCGGACCGATCGCTCCAGGCTGTTTTTCGTCAATAACTCGAAAACGAGCACGGTAACGCTCGTTTTCGCCCGTACGATACTTGTACCGTTTACCGTTGGCTACCTGGTAGATGGTTTTTTTTTTTTTTATCTCGAATTTTGAGAGCTTTTTTAACTTTTTTCTCAAAAACGAGCACGTGAACGCCAATTTTGGTCTATACGATTCTTATGCAGTTTTATATTCTCTACACGGTCCACTGATCGTTTTATTTTTTTGTCGAATTTTGAGAATTTTTTTTTTTTTTTCTCGAAAACGAGCTCGACGACCTGCACTTTTGACGACGCCATCGTGTTCCCCGGATTTTTTCCTGCAAGATAGGGTGGCGATTTTTTGTCCTACGACGATTTTTGACGCCGGAGCGATGATTCGGAGCAGAGCGGACTTAGAAACTTTCGCGCGTCGACCGCCGGACCGATCGCTCCAGGCTGTTTTTCGTCAATAACTCGAAAACGAGCACGGTAACGCTCGTTTTCGCCCGTACGATACTTGTACCGTTTACCGTTGGCTACCTGGTAGACGGTTTTTTTTTTTTTTATCTCGAAGTTTGAGAGCTTTTTTAATTTTTTCCACAAAAACGAGCACGTGAACGCCAATTTTCGTCTATACGATTCTTATGCAGTTTTATATTCTCTACACGGTCCACTGATCGTTTTATTTTTTTGTCGAATTTTGAGAATTTTTTTTTTTTTTTCTCGAAAACGAGCTCGACGACCTGCACTTTTGACGACGCCATCGTGTTCCCCGGATTTTTTCCTGCAAGATAGCGTGTCTATTTTTTGTCCTACGACGATTTTTGACGCCGGAGCGGTGTTTCGGAGCAGAGCGGACTTAGAAACTTTCGCGCGTCGACCGCCGGACCGATCGCTCCAGGCTGTTTTTCGTCAATAACTCGAAAACGAGCACGGTAACGCTCGTTTTCGCCCGTACGATACTTGTACCGTTTACCGTTGGCTACCTGGTAGATGGTTTTTTTTTTTTTTATCTCGAATTTTGAGAGCTTTTTTAACTTTTTTCTCAAAAACGAGCACGTGAACGCCAATTTTGGTCTATACGATTCTTATGCAGTTTTAGATTCTCTACACGGTCCACTGATCGTTTTATTTTTTTGTCGAGTTTTGAGAATTTTTTTTTTTTTTTCTCGAAAACTAGCTCGACGACCTGCACTTTTGACGACGCCATCGTGTTCCCCGGATTTTTTCCTGCAAGATAGGGTGGCGATTTTTTGTCCTACGACGATTTTTGACGCCGGAGCGGTGTTTCGGAGCAGAGCGGACTTAGAAACTTTCGCGCGTCGACCGCCGGACCGATCGCTCCAGGCTGTTTTTCGTCAATAACTCGAAAACGAGCACGGTAACGCTCGTTTTCGCCCGTACGATACTTGTACCGTTTACCGTTGGCTACCTGGTAGACGGTTTTTTTTTTTTTTATCTCGAAGTTTGAGAGCTTTTTTAATTTTTTCCACAAAAACGAGCACGTGAACGCCAATTTTCGTCTATACGATTCTTATGCAGTTTTATATTCTCTACACGGTCCACTGATCGTTTTATTTTTTTGTCGAATTTTGAGAATTTTGTTTTTTTTTTCTCGAAAACGAGCTCGACGACCTGCACTTTTGACGACGCCATCGTGTTCCCCGGATTTTTTCCTGCAAGATAGCGTGTCTATTTTTTGTCCTACGACGATTTTTGACGCCGGAGCGGTGTTTCGGAGCAGAGCGGACTTAGAAACTTTCGCGCGTCGACCGCCGGACCGATCGCTCCAGGCTGTTTTTCGTCAATAACTCGAAAACGAGCACGGTAACGCTCGTTTTCGCCCGTACGATACTTGTACCGTTTACCGTTGGCTACCTGGTAGATGGTTTTTTTTTTTTTTATCTCGAATTTTGAGAGCTTTTTTAACTTTTTTCTCAAAAACGAGCACGTGAACGCCAATTTTGGTCTATACGATTCTTATGCAGTTTTATATTCTCTACACGGTCCACTGATCGTTTTATTTTTTTGTCGAATTTTGAGAATTTTTTTTTTTTTTTCTCGAAAACGAGCTCGACGACCTGCACTTTTGACGACGCCATCGTGTTCCCCGGATTTTTTCCTGCAAGATAGGGTGGCGATTTTTTGTCCTACGACGATTTTTGACGCCGGAGCGATGATTCGGAGCAGAGCGGACTTAGAAACTTTCGCGCGTCGACCGCCGGACCGATCGCTCCAGGCTGTTTTTCGTCAATAACTCGAAAACGAGCACGGTAACGCTCGTTTTCGCCCGTACGATACTTGTACCGTTTACCGTTGGCTACCTGGTAGACGGTTTTTTTTTTTTTTATCTCGAAGTTTGAGAGCTTTTTTAATTTTTTCCACAAAAACGAGCACGTGAACGCCAATTTTCGTCTATACGATTCTTATGCAGTTTTATATTCTCTACACGGTCCACTGATCGTTTTATTTTTTTGTCGAATTTTGAGAATTTTTTTTTTTTTTTCTCGAAAACGAGCTCGACGACCTGCACTTTTGACGACGCCATCGTGTTCCCCGGATTTTTTCCTGCAAGATAGCGTGTCTATTTTTTGTCCTACGACGATTTTTGACGCCGGAGCGGTGTTTCGGAGCAAAGCGGACTTAGAAACTTTCGCGCGTCGACCGCCGGACCGATCGCTCCAGGCTGTTTTTCGTCAATAACTCGAAAACGAGCACGGTAACGCTCGTTTTCGCCCGTACGATACTTGTACCGTTTACCGTTGGCTACCTGGTAGATGGTTTTTTTTTTTTTATCTCGAATTTTGAGAGCTTTTTTAACTTTTTTCTCAAAAACGAGCACGTGAACGCCAATTTTGGTCTATACGATTCTTATGCAGTTTTAGATTCTCTACACGGTCCACTGATCGTTTTATTTTTTTGTCGAGTTTTGAGAATTTTTTTTTTTTTTTCTCGAAAACTAGCTCGACGACCTGCACTTTTGACGACGCCATCGTGTTCCCCGGATTTTTTCCTGCAAGATAGCGTGTCTATTTTTTGTCCTACGACGATTTTTGACGCCGGAGCGGTGTTTCGGAGCAGAGCGGACTTAGAAACTTTCGCGCGTCGACCGCCGGACCGATCGCTCCAGGCTGTTTTTCGTCAATAACTCGAAAACGAGCACGGTAACGCTCGTTTTCGCCCGTACGATACTTGTACCGTTTACCGTTGGCTACCTGGTAGATGGTTTTTTTTTTTTTTATCTCGAATTTTGAGAGCTTTTTTAACTTTTTTCTCAAAAACGAGCACGTGAACGCCAATTTTGGTCTATACGATTCTTATGCAGTTTTATATTCTCTACACGGTCCACTGATCGTTTTATTTTTTTGTCGAATTTTGAGAATTTTTTTTTTTTTTTCTCGAAAACGAGCTCGACGACCTGCACTTTTGACGACGCCATCGTGTTCCCCGGATTTTTTCCTGCAAGATAGGGTGGCGATTTTTTGTCCTACGACGATTTTTGACGCCGGAGCGATGATTCGGAGCAGAGCGGACTTAGAAACTTTCGCGCGTCGACCGCCGGACCGATCGCTCCAGGCTGTTTTTCGTCAATAACTCGAAAACGAGCACGGTAACGCTCGTTTTCGCCCGTACGATACTTGTACCGTTTACCGTTGGCTACCTGGTAGACGGTTTTTTTTTTTTTTATCTCGAAGTTTGAGAGCTTTTTTAATTTTTTCCACAAAAACGAGCACGTGAACGCCAATTTTCGTCTATACGATTCTTATGCAGTTTTATATTCTCTACACGGTCCACTGATCGTTTTATTTTTTTGTCGAATTTTGAGAATTTTTTTTTTTTTTTCTCGAAAACGAGCTCGACGACCTGCACTTTTGACGACGCCATCGTGTTCCCCGGATTTTTTCCTGCAAGATAGCGTGTCTATTTTTTGTCCTACGACGATTTTTGACGCCGGAGCGGTGTTTCGGAGCAGAGCGGACTTAGAAACTTTCGCGCGTCGACCGCCGGACCGATCGCTCCAGGCTGTTTTTCGTCAATAACTCGAAAACGAGCACGGTAACGCTCGTTTTCGCCCGTACGATACTTGTACCGTTTACCGTTGGCTACCTGGTAGATGGTTTTTTTTTTTTTTATCTCGAATTTTGAGAGCTTTTTTAACTTTTTTCTCAAAAACGAGCACGTGAACGCCAATTTTGGTCTATACGATTCTTATGCAGTTTTAGATTCTCTACACGGTCCACTGATCGTTTTATTTTTTTGTCGAGTTTTGAGAATTTTTTTTTTTTTTTCTCGAAAACTAGCTCGACGACCTGCACTTTTGACGACGCCATCGTGTTCCCCGGATTTTTTCCTGCAAGATAGGGTGGCGATTTTTTGTCCTACGACGATTTTTGACGCCGGAGCGGTGTTTCGGAGCAGAGCGGACTTAGAAACTTTCGCGCGTCGACCGCCGGACCGATCGCTCCAGGCTGTTTTTCGTCAATAACTCGAAAACGAGCACGGTAACGCTCGTTTTCGCCCGTACGATACTTGTACCGTTTACCGTTGGCTACCTGGTAGACGGTTTTTTTTTTTTTTATCTCGAAGTTTGAGAGCTTTTTTAATTTTTTCCACAAAAACGAGCACGTGAACGCCAATTTTCGTCTATACGATTCTTATGCAGTTTTATATTCTCTACACGGTCCACTGATCGTTTTATTTTTTTGTCGAATTTTGAGAATTTTGTTTTTTTTTTCTCGAAAACGAGCTCGACGACCTGCACTTTTGACGACGCCATCGTGTTCCCCGGATTTTTTCCTGCAAGATAGCGTGTCTATTTTTTGTCCTACGACGATTTTTGACGCCGGAGCGGTGTTTCGGAGCAGAGCGGACTTAGAAACTTTCGCGCGTCGACCGCCGGACCGATCGCTCCAGGCTGTTTTTCGTCAATAACTCGAAAACGAGCACGGTAACGCTCGTTTTCGCCCGTACGATACTTGTACCGTTTACCGTTGGCTACCTGGTAGATGGTTTTTTTTTTTTTTATCTCGAATTTTGAGAGCTTTTTTAACTTTTTTCTCAAAAACGAGCACGTGAACGCCAATTTTGGTCTATACGATTCTTATGCAGTTTTAGATTCTCTACACGGTCCACTGATCGTTTTATTTTTTTGTCGAATTTTGAGAATTTTTTTTTTTTTTTCTCGAAAACGAGCTCGACGACCTGCACTTTTGACGACGCCATCGTGTTCCCCGGATTTTTTCCTGCAAGATAGGGTGGCGATTTTTTGTCCTACGACGATTTTTGACGCCGGAGCGATGATTCGGAGCAGAGCGGACTTAGAAACTTTCGCGCGTCGACCGCCGGACCGATCGCTCCAGGCTGTTTTTCGTCAATAACTCGAAAACGAGCACGGTAACGCTCGTTTTCGCCCGTACGATACTTGTACCGTTTACCGTTGGCTACCTGGTAGACGGTTTTTTTTTTTTTTATCTCGAAGTTTGAGAGCTTTTTTAATTTTTTCCACAAAAACGAGCACGTGAACGCCAATTTTCGTCTATACGATTCTTATGCAGTTTTATATTCTCTACACGGTCCACTGATCGTTTTATTTTTTTGTCGAATTTTGAGAATTTTTTTTTTTTTTTCTCGAAAACGAGCTCGACGACCTGCACTTTTGACGACGCCATCGTGTTCCCCGGATTTTTTCCTGCAAGATAGGGTGGCGATTTTTTGTCCTACGACGATTTTTGACGCCGGAGCGATGATTCGGAGCAGAGCGGACTTAGAAACTTTCGCGCGTCGACCGCCGGACCGATCGCTCCAGGCTGTTTTTCGTCAATAACTCGAAAACGAGCACGGTAACGCTCGTTTTCGCCCGTACGATACTTGTACCGTTTACCGTTGGCTACCTGGTAGACGGTTTTTTTTTTTTTTATCTCGAAGTTTGAGAGCTTTTTTAATTTTTTCCACAAAAACGAGCACGTGAACGCCAATTTTCGTCTATACGATTCTTATGCAGTTTTATATTCTCTACACGGTCCACTGATCGTTTTATTTTTTTGTCGAATTTTGAGAATTTTTTTTTTTTTTTCTCGAAAACGAGCTCGACGACCTGCACTTTTGACGACGCCATCGTGTTCCCCGGATTTTTTCCTGCAAGATAGCGTGTCTATTTTTTGTCCTACGACGATTTTTGACGCCGGAGCGGTGTTTCGGAGCAGAGCGGACTTAGAAACTTTCGCGCGTCGACCGCCGGACCGATCGCTCCAGGCTGTTTTTCGTCAATAACTCGAAAACGAGCACGGTAACGCTCGTTTTCGCCCGTACGATACTTGTACCGTTTACCGTTGGCTACCTGGTAGATGGTTTTTTTTTTTTTTATCTCGAATTTTGAGAGCTTTTTTAACTTTTTTCTCAAAAACGAGCACGTGAACGCCAATTTTGGTCTATACGATTCTTATGCAGTTTTAGATTCTCTACACGGTCCACTGATCGTTTTATTTTTTTGTCGAGTTTTGAGAATTTTTTTTTTTTTTTCTCGAAAACTAGCTCGACGACCTGCACTTTTGACGACGCCATCGTGTTCCCCGGATTTTTTCCTGCAAGATAGGGTGGCGATTTTTTGTCCTACGACGATTTTTGACGCCGGAGCGGTGTTTCGGAGCAGAGCGGACTTAGAAACTTTCGCGCGTCGACCGCCGGACCGATCGCTCCAGGCTGTTTTTCGTCAATAACTCGAAAACGAGCACGGTAACGCTCGTTTTCGCCCGTACGATACTTGTACCGTTTACCGTTGGCTACCTGGTAGACGGTTTTTTTTTTTTTTATCTCGAAGTTTGAGAGCTTTTTTAATTTTTTCCACAAAAACGAGCACGTGAACGCCAATTTTCGTCTATACGATTCTTATGCAGTTTTATATTCTCTACACGGTCCACTGATCGTTTTATTTTTTTGTCGAATTTTGAGAATTTTGTTTTTTTTTTCTCGAAAACGAGCTCGACGACCTGCACTTTTGACGACGCCATCGTGTTCCCCGGATTTTTTCCTGCAAGATAGCGTGTCTATTTTTTGTCCTACGACGATTTTTGACGCCGGAGCGGTGTTTCGGAGCAGAGCGGACTTAGAAACTTTCGCGCGTCGACCGCCGGACCGATCGCTCCAGGCTGTTTTTCGTCAATAACTCGAAAACGAGCACGGTAACGCTCGTTTTCGCCCGTACGATACTTGTACCGTTTACCGTTGGCTACCTGGTAGATGGTTTTTTTTTTTTTTATCTCGAATTTTGAGAGCTTTTTTAATTTTTTCCACAAAAACGAGCACGTGAACGCCAATTTTCGTCTATACGATTCTTATGCAGTTTTATATTCTCTACACGGTCCACTGATCGTTTTATTTTTTTGTCGAATTTTGAGAATTTTTTTTTTTTTTTCTCGAAAACGAGCTCGACGACCTGCACTTTTGACGACGCCATCGTGTTCCCCGGATTTTTTCCTGCAAGATAGCGTGTCTATTTTTTGTCCTACGACGATTTTTGACGCCGGAGCGGTGTTTCGGAGCAGAGCGGACTTAGAAACTTTCGCGCGTCGACCGCCGGACCGATCGCTCCAGGCTGTTTTTCGTCAATAACTCGAAAACGAGCACGGTAACGCTCGTTTTCGCCCGTACGATACTTGTACCGTTTACCGTTGGCTACCTGGTAGATGGTTTTTTTTTTTTTTATCTCGAATTTTGAGAGCTTTTTTAACTTTTTTCTCAAAAACGAGCACGTGAACGCCAATTTTGGTCTATACGATTCTTATGCAGTTTTATATTCTCTACACGGTCCACTGATCGTTTTATTTTTTTGTCGAATTTTGAGAATTTTTTTTTTTTTTTCTCGAAAACGAGCTCGACGACCTGCACTTTTGACGACGCCATCGTGTTCCCCGGATTTTTTCCTGCAAGATAGGGTGGCGATTTTTTGTCCTACGACGATTTTTGACGCCGGAGCGATGATTCGGAGCAGAGCGGACTTAGAAACTTTCGCGCGTCGACCGCCGGACCGATCGCTCCAGGCTGTTTTTCGTCAATAACTCGAAAACGAGCACGGTAACGCTCGTTTTCGCCCGTACGATACTTGTACCGTTTACCGTTGGCTACCTGGTAGACGGTTTTTTTTTTTTTTATCTCGAAGTTTGAGAGCTTTTTTAATTTTTTCCACAAAAACGAGCACGTGAACGCCAATTTTCGTCTATACGATTCTTATGCAGTTTTATATTCTCTACACGGTCCACTGATCGTTTTATTTTTTTGTCGAATTTTGAGAATTTTTTTTTTTTTTTCTCGAAAACGAGCTCGACGACCTGCACTTTTGACGACGCCATCGTGTTCCCCGGATTTTTTCCTGCAAGATAGCGTGTCTATTTTTTGTCCTACGACGATTTTTGACGCCGGAGCGGTGTTTCGGAGCAAAGCGGACTTAGAAACTTTCGCGCGTCGACCGCCGGACCGATCGCTCCAGGCTGTTTTTCGTCAATAACTCGAAAACGAGCACGGTAACGCTCGTTTTCGCCCGTACGATACTTGTACCGTTTACCGTTGGCTACCTGGTAGATGGTTTTTTTTTTTTTATCTCGAATTTTGAGAGCTTTTTTAACTTTTTTCTCAAAAACGAGCACGTGAACGCCAATTTTGGTCTATACGATTCTTATGCAGTTTTAGATTCTCTACACGGTCCACTGATCGTTTTATTTTTTTGTCGAGTTTTGAGAATTTTTTTTTTTTTTTCTCGAAAACTAGCTCGACGACCTGCACTTTTGACGACGCCATCGTGTTCCCCGGATTTTTTCCTGCAAGATAGGCTGGCGATTTTTTGTCCTACTCCCATATTCGTGTCTTTTTGCTTAACGAAATCTTCTATATACTAATAACTTTTTAATAAAAAAACGTGCGACGGCAAAATCCGTCTTAGAGTCACTGGGGTGGTGACATGACAAAATATGTTAAGATCAGCCGCCCCTATGCGTAAAGTATGTCGTTTTTCCATTTTTTCACCCCGGAGCGACACCAACATTGTGTTGCAATTTTAAACCGCGCGGTTAAACGGCGGGCCAAACAGTCGGTGGTTTATGCAACAGCAACCATCAAACTAGTAGGAGAATACACGCCCGTGATAGTATAGGAGATTCCCACTGTCCCTATCTTTTTTTTTATCTCGGACATATATATACCGGCTTATCGTCAATAACTCGAAAACCAGCACGTTAAGGCCAATTTTGGTCTATACGATTCTTATGCAGTTTTAGATTCTCTACACGGTCCAATGATCGTTTTATTTTTTTGTCGAATTTTGAGAATTTTTTTTTTTTTTTCTCGAAAACGAGCTCGACGACCTGCACTTTTGACGACGCCATCGTGTTCCCCGGATTTTTTCCTGCAAGATAGGGTGGCGATTTTTTGTCCTACGACGATTTTTGACGCCGGAGCGATGATTCGGAGCAGAGCGGACTTAGAAACTTTCGCGCGTCGACCGCCGGACCGATCGCTCCAGGCTGTTTTTCGTCAATAACTCGAAAACGAGCACGGTAACGCTCGTTTTCGCCCGTACGATACTTGTACCGTTTACCGTTGGCTACCTGGTAGACGGTTTTTTTTTTTTTTATCTCGAAGTTTGAGAGCTTTTTTAATTTTTTCCACAAAAACGAGCACGTGAACGCCAATTTTCGTCTATACGATTCTTATGCAGTTTTATATTCTCTACACGGTCCACTGATCGTTTTATTTTTTTGTCGAATTTTGAGAATTTTTTTTTTTTTTTCTCGAAAACGAGCTCGACGACCTGCACTTTTGACGACGCCATCGTGTTCCCCGGATTTTTTCCTGCAAGATAGCGTGTCTATTTTTTGTCCTACGACGATTTTTGACGCCGGAGCGGTGTTTCGGAGCAGAGCGGACTTAGAAACTTTCGCGCGTCGACCGCCGGACCGATCGCTCCAGGCTGTTTTTCGTCAATAACTCGAAAACGAGCACGGTAACGCTCGTTTTCGCCCGTACGATACTTGTACCGTTTACCGTTGGCTACCTGGTAGATGGTTTTTTTTTTTTTTATCTCGAATTTTGAGAGCTTTTTTAACTTTTTTCTCAAAAACGAGCACGTGAACGCCAATTTTGGTCTATACGATTCTTATGCAGTTTTATATTCTCTACACGGTCCACTGATCGTTTTATTTTTTTGTCGAATTTTGAGAATTTTTTTTTTTTTTTCTCGAAAACGAGCTCGACGACCTGCACTTTTGACGACGCCATCGTGTTCCCCGGATTTTTTCCTGCAAGATAGCGTGTCTATTTTTTGTCCTACGACGATTTTGACGCCGGAGCGGTGTTTCGGAGCAGAGCGGACTTAGAAACTTTCGCGCGTCGACCGCCGGACCGATCGCTCCAGGCTGTTTTTCGTCAATAACTCGAAAACGAGCACGGTAACGCTCGTTTTCGCCCGTACGATACTTGTACCGTTTACCGTTGGCTACCTGGTAGATGGTTTTTTTTTTTTTATCTCGAATTTTGAGAGCTTTTTTAACTTTTTCTCAAAAACGAGCACGTGAACGCCAATTTTGGTCTATACGATTCTTATGCAGTTTTATATTCTCTACACGGTCACTGATCGTTTTATTTTTTTGTCGAATTTTGAGAATTTTTTTTTTTTTTCTCGAAAACGAGCTCGACGACCTGCACTTTTGACGACGCCATCGTGTTCCCCGGATTTTTTCCTGCAAGATAGGGTGGCGATTTTTTGTCCTACGACGATTTTTGACGCCGGAGCGATGATTCGGAGCAGAGCGGACTTAGAAACTTTCGCGCGTCGACCGCCGGACCGATCGCTCCAGGCTGTTTTTCGTCAATAACTCGAAAACGAGCACGGTAACGCTCGTTTTTCGCCCGTACGATACTTGTACCGTTTACCGTTGGCTACCTGGTAGACGGTTTTTTTTTTTTTATCTCGAAGTTTGAGAGCTTTTTTAATTTTTTCCACAAAAACGAGCACGTGAACGCCAATTTTCGTCTATACGATTCTTATGCAGTTTTATATTCTCTACACGGTCCACTGATCGTTTTATTTTTTTGTCGAATTTTGAGAATTTTTTTTTTTTTTTCTCGAAAACGAGCTCGACGACCTGCACTTTTGACGACGCCATCGTGTTCCCCGGATTTTTTCCTGCAAGATAGCGTGTCTATTTTTTGTCCTACGACGATTTTTGACGCCGGAGCGGTGTTTCGGAGCAGAGCGGACTTAGAAACTTTCGCGCGTTCGACCGCCGGACCGATCGCTCCAGGCTGTTTTTCGTCAATAACTCGAAAACGAGCACGGTAACGCTCGTTTTCGCCCGTACGATACTTGTACCGTTTACCGTTGGCTACCTGGTAGATGGTTTTTTTTTTTTTTTATCTCGAATTTTGAGAGCTTTTTTAACTTTTTTCTCAAAAACGAGCACGTGAACGCCAATTTTGGTCTATACGATTCTTATGCAGTTTTAGATTCTCTACACGGTCCACTGATCGTTTTATTTTTTTGTCGAATTTTGAGAATTTTTTTTTTTTTTTCTCGAAAACGAGCTCGACGACCTGCACTTTTGACGACGCCATCGTGTTCCCCGGATTTTTTCCTGCCAAGATAGGGTGGCGATTTTTTGTCCTACGACGATTTTTGACGCCGGAGCGATGATTCGGAGCAGAGCGGACTTAGAAACTTTCGCGCGTCGACCGCCGGACCGATCGCTCCAGGCTGTTTTTCGTCAATAACTCGAAAACGAGCACGGTAACGCTCGTTTTCGCCCGTACGATACTTGTACCGTTTACCGTTGGCTACCTGGTAGACGGTTTTTTTTTTTTTTTATCTCGAAGTTTGAGAGCTTTTTTTAATTTTTTCCACAAAAACGAGCACGTGAACGCCAATTTTCGTCTATACGATTCTTATGCAGTTTTATATTCTCTACACGGTCACTGATCGTTTTATTTTTTTGTCGAATTTTGAGAATTTTTTTTTTTTTTTCTCGAAAACGAGCTCGACGACCTGCACTTTTGACGACGCCATCGTGTTCCCCGGATTTTTTCCTGCAAGATAGCGTGTCGATTTTTTGTCCTAGCTCAATTATTAAGGAAGTTACGGTTTCTTGATTTTTCGGTATGTTCGAACTGGTCTTTTAGGCGGGCGCTCGGTCGCGCGGTGCTTTCGCATCGACCGACGTACCGATCGGCGGCGACGGTTTTCGTCTATATCTCGAAAACTAGTACGCTAACACATATTTTGACCTATATGATATTTGTTCAGTGTAATTTTTCTATCTGGTAGGCTGGTTTTTTTTTTTTATCTCGAATTTTTTGAACGTTTTTGTTTTTTTCTCGAAAACTAGCGCGACGACCGATATTTTTAACTACGGTTTTGAATTCGTCTAATTTTTGCCTACAAGATAGCGTGTCGAGTTTTTGTCCTGCGACGATTTTGACCATTTTTTCATTTTTTTCTCGAAAACGAGCACGGCAATCTATATTTTAACGACGGCATCGTGTTCCCCTGCTTTTTTCCTACAAGATAGCGTTTTTTTTTTTTGCCCTAGCTCAATTATTAAGGAAATTACAGGTGTTGGTTTTCGCTCTAAGTTATAACAGGCCGTTCGGGCGGGCGGTTGGGTCGCGCGGTTCCCCCCATAAGCGGCCGTGCGTAAGCCCGTGCGTCGCCGGCGTTCCGGCGGGCGCCTCGGTACCTATAAGAGAAGCGACGGTCCGGTCGAGTCGGTCGGGGCAGCGTCGAGCGTACGGCTATTCTTCGACCTCGGTTGAGAAGCAGTCGTCGCTCCTCGGGATTTCATCCTGACTGTTCTGTATCGTGCTCGTTCCAGACTTTCTCCACACTGCATTGCCACGAGTCGGTGTCTTTGACCGAATGGCTCTTGAAGTGGTATAAGCGTCTCGAGTGACGTTGGTGACTTGTATACGTTTAAAATATGTATACTCGTACTATCCGAGCATCAACTCTTCAGTCCGAGCGATGAAAATTTTGTGAAAACCATAAACTGGCACTACACTCTACGGAGCGTAGCTTAAAAGGCAAAAATTGTATGGAACTACGGTTCGTACTCTGGAAAGTGAGCAAAGAATGAAATACAGGTGTCTGACCTCGACATAACAGTACGGCGCCGAATACGTGCTTTCTCGACCAGCACATACGCGCTTTCTCGTTTTGTCCAGCATGAATGCTTAGTCTTCGGGCCTGGCAATACGTGCTTCCACGATCGATGCCCAGCGTGAATAAGTGCCCGAGATGTTCAGCATGAGCGCAGCTCTACGTACTTTGTCGTTGTGGGATACCATTAT